>NW_024540182.1:0-12382 GCF_016647785.1 Suillus fuscotomentosus
GAACAGCATCGGAAGTGCGCATGATAATCGTTTGAAGAACCGAATCGGTAAGGCCTGAAAACAGATGCGATATTGCTGCCGACCCCTTTTCCCAACATCTCAAAGTGGCCATGATGTTCGACGAATACCCGTGTGTTGAGACAGAAGGTCGGAACAACGGACGCGCCACAGATGACATCAGATTGCTCCAAGGATTGGCAGACAAGCTCATGGAGCTGGCTCCAGCAGGTGGGGAGATCGACAAAGATGAACATTCAGAAGATAAACAAAGGCGTCAAGTTGAATTATTCGTTCGCCCCAGAGCAGCAAGGTAGATGTAGATGTAGAAAGCACGCGTGTTTAACTTGTCGATATCACGTACGCAGGAAGGTTCAATGAGCTACACGAACGGTACCTACCGTGTCGCTCGGAGGATCGAAGAATCGTGGGGATCGAAGACAGTAAGCTAGACAGTACAAACCGCATGCTCAAAAAATCTTGTGGATTGGCGGTTGAGACTGGAGCAGGTCGCGGTCTCAGGTAGGGTTACGAAGTCCGATGGTCGAGAATGGCTCGAGTTAGTCCCCATTAACTCGAACTAGATGCACACGACCATACAAACAGTCATGCCATGTAGAGAAGGATGAGGACCTAGGGGAGTAACGAGGGACTCGGTACGTTCAAGGCGGGGACATGACCATACAAACAGTCGTGCCGTGGGGAAGGAAGCGAGCATAACGAGGGACCCCTACAACGACGAACTCGGCAATACAAACCGTCGAGTCCGTGTGCAAGGAAAAGTGAAGGTAAATTAAACGTATGCTAGTGAGGATTAATGGACTTGGAACTTTGGAGATGCAAAGAGCCCAACAATGCCAAATAACTTACCTAATGATTTCATCGTATGTAATAATTTCACACGTGACACGTGACACATGCACTTGGTCAGACTAATCTACTGTGCTACTACTTCCTTGAACTTCGACTTGTTCCCCTGGCGCGACGGTATGTACCATCGCGTCCATCTCCCTTGGCTATGGCACGACGGTTTGTATCGTCGTGTCTTTCCTTCATAAGGATGACGATTAAAACATGACGAAGCTTTCGTCGCCTGGAGCTCGACGGTTTTTACCGTCGAGCTCGGAGTCGTAATGCTCGATGCTCTTTCACTTCGATGATCCTAGTCTTCTTACTCCATGGTTCAACGTCCACGATGGACGTCCTATCATACTATTTATTTACGCTTTACGCCGCACGACTGCGTGTACGGTCATGTGTCGTTTTTCGTCGCCCGCTTACCCCTCCCGACTTCAATCGGTCATCGTCGCGTTCCTTTCTCCCCGTCTTTGCCGTTACATGACAGAACGCTGTACTATACCAATTTAACTTTATTTAAAATTGAAAAACTCATCTCGGCCGTTTGTTGATTCCTCCGCGGTGCATAATGTCGTTAGCGTCGCCCGACCCATTCACCTCCCTACTTGAGTGAAATATTTGTACTGTTATCGTCACTAGCTCCATCTTGTCCTCGGCTTTTTCGATTAAACTTCAGTGGTCCTGATCCACATATTCAGTTTAAATCCCGCGTGTCACCACCCTCTATTGTCGCGTTCCGGTTTCACTTCACACACCAAACTTCATTGTCATCGATCCCTTATAATTCCAAGGATCAATCTGCACTCGTTTTCCACCAACTTGTCGCATTAAAACAGTTTGTACTGTCGCGCACTTTCCTCGCTTTCTACGTCGTCTACCGTATCATTATACGCGTCAATCCATAGCTGCTGCCAAATCTAACTCATCGGTTCATCCGAGCTTACTCTTGTTCGTGCTCTTACCTTCACTATTCACCTGTTTGTACTGATTATCGGTGCTTCACAGGCGACTACCATCATTCCATGAGTTCCCAGGTCGTCCCACGGTGTCATATCGAGTCCCTTCCAGTGGAGTTACTGTCATACATATTCACATTAGCCACACACGACTGTGACTCTGAAGAAGGACGCGCGTTCAGTCCTGAAAGTGTAACTCTACCGACTGTACTGGCGTCCGTGAACTCCCGCTGGAGAAAGCTCGCAATATCTGTCCCGACCTTATGGTCAACACTCAGTATCGATCTCAAGGCGCTCGTCCGATCACATCCCAATCACGTATTCACCTTCCATCAACAACCCTTTGATCAGTTGTCGAGTTTTATCACGCGGTCGAAACATTCCTCGCTGGACATCCTCATCGACGCTCGCGATCCAAAATCGCGTGAATTGATAGGGTAAGACGTTCGCCTTATTTACAGCTCAAGGAAGTCTAAACGTCTCTACCTTCAGGTGCATGTCTCCGTCCTCCACTGAAACCAGCCAACTCTATGCAGACTGTTTGCCCCACCTCTTCGCCTTTTTGTTCCTGCAGATGGACCGATGGCGTTCGCTGGAGGTCATCAGCGATACTTTAAAGCCGCTTTGTGCTGCACTTCGACTTCTCAGCTCGCACAACCCGACTCGAAGTGGTTCAGCAGCTTCGCGCCTTGAGTTCATCAAGCTCAAGCGATCCAACGACTTTTACCACGCCCATGCAGAACAATTCCTCCCTCCTATGGAGCTCGATAGTGTCCCGTTCGCCGTCTTGACTGGCGCGTCTGATCAAGACACCATTGCGCCATGTCACTCCCTCCCGAAACTGCGACACGTGGATATCTTTGGTGTTCCGTTGAACTGGGCAGGTTTCCTTCGTACCCTTGGTGTGGGTCACTGCATTCAGTCATTGGAGCTTTCGTACCACGACAGAACTCTCAGGCCAACGTTTGATCAGTTTTCAGCGATAATCAACGCGTGTCCTCTGCTGCGAAGACTTGTCATTCGGGAATCTGGGCCGGTTCTTTCGCAGCCATATCACCGTCGCGGTGTCGTGTCACTTCCGATGCTTGAGGAGCTTCACTTGGGGTACGTGGGGTACGTCGAGACGGATTCATTGATCGCGCTACTCAGTCGCCTTGACGCCCCAAACCTTGTCGCACTTTCCATCGAGGACGTAAATCCCGTCGTTCCACGAACTATCAGCGAAACCGGCACAAACGTTGAAAATCTCCTCAGCTACTGTGCAACTGGCTTCAGCGAGCACCCGGCAGCCGTCAGCAGAACTAGCATGCTGTTTCCAAAGCTTCAGCGATTGTCGCTCAATAGGGTTCATGCAAGCGTCACTGCATTCAGCATCTTCATGTCTGCTTTCTCCGAGCTGCGTGATCTATCGCTACTTCGCACGCCAAACGCGCTGGCAGCTCTGTTGCTGGATGCGGACGCAACTATACCCCGCCATTCCATCACGTCCATCCTGGTCTCCCCGGTCACACAACCGGAGTTCCTGAAGCTGAAGCAACTTAAGGACGTAGGCCTTGTGTTGACGGGAGACGTTGAAGAGTTAAGTCCTTCCATATCTTACCCAACTATATCAGCGAGTCACTACTATGATTGGGCTGCCTGGTGATCGGGAACGGGCGGGTGATGATTTGTTGAAACATGTATTAGTACATCCCGCAGTGTATTATAGAATATAAGTTTGCGTCTACTATAGAAGTTTTTTTTTTGTACATCGATATGTAGTAGTATATGCTGTCGTCTATCTTGTCCTGCGAAAATGTGATCCGAGTCTGCGTGCGTGGTACGTTGCTGATTTCAAAGAGCTGCATTGAAACAAATTCGTAACGTAGACTGACTTATCTTGTGCTCGCAAGCTACCACTTCGCATCGATAAACGATAAACGATCTTCCCGATCGCGGTATTATTACATAAGCCTGAGTCATTTAGCCAATCCAAGTTACTATACAAGTTTCCTTCATCTTTACCTTCAGTTTCCTTGCACACGGACTCGACGGTTTATACTGCCGAGCTCATCGTCATAGGCGTCCTTCCGCTTTCTTCCTCGTCATGTTCGCTTCCTTCCCTACGGGATGACTGTTTGTACGGTCGTGTCACCGCCTTTCTCTCCCGATTTCATCGCTTTGAACGTACCAAGTCCTTCCTTCCCCTCATCCACGCGGTAGGGTTGTATGTATGCAATCCCGTGACTACCTCCGAGTCTCCGACGTAGTGCCCAAGCACTTGTCTTTGTTCCACACTCTTGAGATCCCGGGCTACGACCACTCAACAGTTTGTACTGTGCTGGGATCTGACCCATTATTCATTTTTCAGTTGTCCTAGCTCGCTCCTATATTTTCCTATATTATAAAATACATGCAGGCAGTGTTATAATGTACATAATCGTTTGCGATGTCCATTCTGTTCCAAATATTGGGGCTGCACTCATCCAGGTCGTGGATATCTTAGTTAATAAGTAAATCAAAGTATGCTGTTGGGCTGACGCGGGCATTGTCAGTGGAGTTCATTGACCTACGATGTCCACAATACGCAAGGTCTAAACTAGCGACCCACTACTATTTTCTTAACTAATACCTCGCCCATTGACAGTCTTCTTAAGATACACACCGAGCATCCCACCCCTACTATCTGAAGTGAGATACCATGGCAAGAACCCCACGGACTCGTCACACAAGGATCGCTGCATCCCCACACAAGCAACAACCAAAAAATGTGCGTGATTCTATTCAGTACAGCCAAGACAAGCTCTCACAAGCATTAGAAGAGGAAGCCGAGACAGCGACCGATTACACAGGTACCACCATCAGCGGTCTGCCGTGGAACCCGTGCACAAGTTCGCGCACGGTCCAATCTCAATCTGGAGCGCTTGCAGAACAAACGACATTTGGAGGAGAGCTTGAAGGAGACCATACTGTACATGGATGACAGGATTGAGAAGAAACAGATCGAATTGGCCCAAACGTGGATTGCAAGGGGTCAAACAGACGCCGAATTGGCCCAGACACAGGCTAAAGTGGCCCGGAAACAAGCTCAGCTGGACAGGCAAAAAGCCAAGCTGGCTCATCAACAAGCGGAACTAGCATTGCAAGAGGCCGAGCTGGCCCGGCAAGAGGCCATACTGGACAAGTTGAAAGCGTTGAGACATGGTTTGAATTATAATAATGTATTCTACGATATAAAATAAAGCGTGTCATGTAGGACTAGCTACTAGTATGCAGATTTGTGTATTACATATCTCAGTAAGCAATCTGGGCGGAGGAAGTACAGTCTTATACGTCCCCCCCTTGTAGTCATCCCGATACCAAAGTTCCCCAAAGTTAAGAGCTGCTGCCCCACCACCACCATTTTTACTATTTTTATGACGTCGGGTGATTGTGGGGATCGATGGTGGTGAGCTTGACAGTACAAACCGTCCGGGCAGATTCAAACCCACGTTCGATGACGTATCCCTTCCACCGCCTCGTGAATAGTTAATGATTAGCAGTATCAGAACCTACCAGACTTAAAGACAGCACTAATACCGTCCATACTCTCGAGACGAAGACATCGGCCTCAAGCCAGCAGGACTCAGTTACTGAAGATGCAGGGATAGAAGCAGGAGAAAGCTGACGATATGATGAATAGACGGAGCTAGACGAAGAACACAAGACATCAACGCGCACAGAAACCAACATAATCGTAGACGACACCACTAATCTCAGCACTTCGCCGATTATCACCCCCACCTCTCGTACACTCCTACCATAGCTTCATGTCCTTGGTTGCTCCGGCAGCCGAGTACGCGTTTACGACGATCAAACACCGGCAGACCATTCAAGTTCAATATCCGTATACCTAGAACAGTTGGCCCATCTTCGATAAGTCGTGCATCTAAAACGGCCGGCGGGAACGGCGGACCAGGGGGTACGTCCCATCCTGGGGCATTTGCAGACTTACAGATGAGGCGCGGGGCACAGGGGCCCCCTAGACTAGTTAGTATTGTCCGACATAGGGTAGCACACCCCAATGGACAATAATTCGATTCAAAAAAAAAAGTACAAACCGTCGTGTTCAGAGAATCGTGTAGATTGAAGACGATGAGCTCGACACCATCGAACTCCGAAGGAGTGTAGCAAAAGCATAGTCGGCTAAGACGATGAGCTCGATAGCACAGACCATCGAGCTCAGAAGGAGTAAGCGACGAAACAGAATGGAAGTTGATATGAGGGTGAAAGGAGAAACTTTCCTGAAAGCGCACAATAACCAATATTAGCTCTCAAAATCGATGAATGCCAAAAGTGGAGGCGTCAACTCGCTTCTAAGGTCAGGTGCTTCGGGGAAGCCCACAAGCGCTCCATTCATGATTGTAGGGAAACTTTCCGCGAAAACTAGTAAGCAGGAGCTCATTCAGAGACGCACGGGTAGCGACAACAAAATCATTCTCACCAGTTACGTTGTTAGTGAGAAATGGGGAATATGACACGTCAAATGTTCTTCATTTCGTTCGTGCTCGGATTGATCTTGAGCGAATGTTTTCACCGCGTGGCGGCAATCGAGTGATGTTGTTTGGTGTCAGAAATCGAGGCATCGAGCGAGAGAGTAGCGAAGGACTCGGAACGTTGATAAGAAAGGCGCGGACATACTTGCGTCATGCCTCGTAGTTGTAATCGAGGAAGATGATAATGGGGATGAAAGGTCATCGGGGCTCAACAGTACAAACCGTTCGAGCTCCGGGCGACGAGCACTTCTTCATGTGTCGATGGTCATCTTGACGGAGTTGCATGTGAATGGAGGAAAGACACGACGATACAAATCGTTGTGCCGTAGCCAAGGGTGATAGACACGATGAAAGCAAACGGATATCGCTTGCTTAGACGAACGGTCAACTTCAGCAGGTGGAAGACAAAACTAGCAAAATAGTGGCAACCTCACCTGGGAGTTGCGCTATCTTGAAAGATGGGAAGAAGGTTGGCATCTAAAAGTGTACAATTAACTGCGTATGGTGGCCAACGGGAGCGACTTACAGTTGCCGGACGGGTACAGGGAAGTAACAGCCCTGGTAGTATGTTTGGTCTGATCGGAGTAAGGATGAATGGACTTTCCAGGAACTTTGATGTACGTAATAATTTCACACGTGCACTTCCTTCCCCCTGGCGCGACGGTACTACTATGTGGCTACGGCACGACGATACAAATCGTCGTGCCTTTCCTCCATTCACCTCCAACTTAGTTAGGATAATCATTAACACACGAAGTTTTCGTCACACGGAGCTCGACGGTTTGTACCGTTGAGCTCGCATGATCGTCGTCCTCCCGATTTCATCGCCAACTTTCAGAGTGACCAGGTCCTTCGCTACTCGCTAGTTCAATGTTCCCGATGCGATGGCCTTTCCACTCATCCACACGGCATGACTGTATGTACGGTCATGTGTGTCTCTGTTCTGGAACTATCGTCGTGTCGTTTTCGTCGCCCGCTTGCCTTCCCGACTTCAAGTTCCCTTCTCCCTGAAGACAGAACGCTGTACTATACGAATCTACCCTTGTTTGAATTCAAAATATCACCCCAGCCGTCATATTTCTATCGGCAATTGCTTCGTTACCAACAACCTTATAATTAGACTCGATAAAACAACGTGATCGCCCACTCAGATTCAAATTGGAGAGTTTAACGTAATTACAAGATGAAATAATACAATGCTCATGTCTTAGTCACCGAACCACCGAAACAAATAGTATTAGCGAAAGTGTCCAAATCCGATGAGGCCTCGGGAAGACCCCAATAAGTTCGTCTTGGATGTCATTCCAAGAATAGGCCCGGAATGGCCTGCCGAGAGCGTGCGAGGTAGGTTGACATTGCAAGGCAATATTAAGTCTTGCTAGATCACTTGTGGCAGAGTGCGAGACTTAGGACCTAGACGGTGAAATTAGTCATGAGCTCTGCGAGTCGAGGCATGGCCGACTCGGGGCATTACGACGGAAGTGGGCTAGATAAGTTCTTAATGCATAAGTGGGTGATGAAAAATAAGATGAAGGCAATGATGGGCGGCGGTTGGTGCAATGTTGTCCGTAGAATCCGTTGATGCTGAACACCTGAAAGGTCAGCTTCGATGTCAGAGAACGGGTGAGAAGTAACGATGATCCTGAAGTTTATGAGCAGAATGAGGAGAATGTCGCTTCGTGTCTTGGCCGTGCCATCTCGCTTCTGCGCGTCAATTACGACCACACGGAGCCCATATTTGACTCTGAGAGCTTCTGTAGTAGTTGTACACAGAATGTCCGCTGTGATCTTCAACGCACTAGGATACAGAACTACATGTACCGCTCATCTCATCCCCAGATCGCGGTTGGTCGACTCGCAGTTAATTGGCATTATCTGTTTCAGTCTTAGTGTGAATATCTTTTCGAGTCTCTTTCCCATCGGTAGAATGTGGAAATCGTAACAACTTTCTCAAGACTCACTAAAGTTCTTGGTTTCTGAATAATCTCTGATGAAGCGGGCGCATCCAGGGTTCTGCTGAGAGACCTGTCTCAGGCTAGTGTTCGAATGGGTAGCACGGCAGCCTGAGAGTCTGGCGGCGACGAACATCGTTGAAGAGGTAATGTCAGTTCAGGGTAGCTCAGCCGTGCATACGGCTAAGTCGGCAAAGGAGGCAGAAAACTGCTATGACCAGCCTTTGGAGTGTGCGCAGCTCAATAGTACAGACCATTGAGCCGATATTGATCAACTGCGAAATTGTTTGTGATTACGGGACTCATAATGCCGTAAAAGTGTAATCCAGGGTGCATCAACCTCCAGCTCCATGAACTTACCATGGTACCACTTCACAGACAATCGTGACGTTATAGTTTGTGCCCTTCTTTCCAAACTTCCATGTTTAAGTATTTTCCGTCGATCAGTCGTCGGGAAAACTCATCGGCGACCGTCAACTTCAGCCGCACAATTGAGATTCTTCAGTGGGATTGCGGCCCAAAGTGTGCGCCACTCAGAATTATCAGACGGCCTCAGTACTCTTTTAGGTCACAATTGTACAAATTCCACATGGAAAGCTTTTACTTAACTCCGACTCGGACCTGTCCAAATTTTATTAATCTTACTAACAGCGGAATCCTTTCACTAGTCGTAGGTGAACTTTCTGTAGCCCTATGTTCAACGCTCCGAAACGCTTTATCCGCGAGCCTACTTCCAGATAGGTCGTTTGAGGCAGGTCGTTTGAAGGGTTCCGTTCAACGGTTACCGATAAGTTTGGATCTATCAAACATTCTTCATTAGGACACGCTAATATCATCTTGATTTGTGATAACAGTAGCCTGGAGCTTTTGTAGACGGCTCAACTTCCCATGTCCAGGGCACATCTTCGAACAATTACCGGACTGTAGCGGGGTCAAAATTTGCATTGCTGCCAGCAGGCCCCAGAAACACCAACCTCTCCTCCATGGACAAACCGACAACTTCCGAACTGAATCGTTTAATCACCCAAGAAAACAAAGGAAACACTGAGAGCATCGGTCATGTGTTGTCCTTCATCTTCAAATCGTTCAATGCCAAATTACCCCCTGCGGACACCCTCAAAAAGCCAGACACGGAGTCTCTCTATGACTCTACCACCAAAACGTGGCGCATGCCTCTTGCCACAGCACAGACAATTGAGAGCAGTTTCTCATTGTTCCTCAATAACCTCGACCAAGCGCTTGCCAAATATTTGCCAGGACACATCCCTCCCCCGCTATGGTTCGGATCGCACACCACCAGGCCAGTTGGCACAACCGATAAGCCCGATCTTGTCCTATCAGACGAGGTGGACCTGCAGTGGAACAACATGCTTGTAGTCGCTGAGCTGAGCTCAAGCATGTACTCTGCCGCAGAGCGCGCCGGAATGACGCTTGACACGAAGGCCTGGCTCGTTTTCAGGGACCAGCCGTGGAGGCGTTTCGTACTCTTTCTATCTTTTTACAATGAGTATCGCGAACTTCGCGTGCACTTCTATGACCACTCGGGCGGCATTGTAACCCTGCCAGTCGACATACATCGGGAGCCTGACACATTCCAATATATCATGGCATGTATAGTTTTTGGCAGACGTGACTGCATAGGATTTGACCTCACAATCACCATGAACCCAAAGATGATATCACCGGTGTCCGGATTGTTGTGGGCTCAAAACATCAAGACTCTTTCCCGACGAAGGAGAAAGGCGGTTGCTGATGATCGCTCCAAGCCCCGCGTGCAACTTGTACCGCTCTCTGTGGATCCATGTATAGCACCTTTCCATTCACATCCCGTATATCTTCCACCCTACACCACCGAGAACAGGTCTCCGCCACTTTCCTCAAGGCCATACCCCTTACCCACCGAGCTCACAGCTGAGCCCATGGCAGACTCCAGGCAACCAAGGTTTACCCCCCACCCGTCAGATCGTAGTGGCAACGATGAGGTAATAGGAAAGATTACCGTCAACGACCACGAATATCTTTTATTAAAGGTCCTCTTCTCCTGCCAAGGACTCGTAGGCCGCGGAACCGTATGTTACCTAGCTAGAAGGAACGGCGAAGAGTACATTGTGAAGGATCACTGGGTGAAAGGAAACAAGGATGCCGTCTTGAACGAGGTGAAGATGTTAGAAGAAATGGAGGGTGTCTCAGGCGTTCCGGAACTTGTGGAATACTGGCTCGTTGAAGTAGAGAAGGGTCAACCCGACGAGACGCAGAACTATCGCCAGATAATCCACAGTAGCACAATGAACATGTCTCGCACACATGTCCGTCTGGTCTTGAAACCTCAGGCACGTCCTTTACACATGTTTCGAAGCAGGAAGGAGTTTGTCAAAATAATACGCGACATTGTGCTTGGTGAGATTGCTACTTACTTTGGTCGCAGTCTATGTCAACTAATTTTGTGTTACAGTTCAGCAGTGTGCGGTTGAAATGCACCATATTTTGCATAGAGACTGCAGTCTAAATAATATCATGATAGAGGACTGC
The DNA here is from genome assembly GCF_016647785.1 of Suillus fuscotomentosus. Classification (NCBI taxonomy): domain Eukaryota; kingdom Fungi; phylum Basidiomycota; class Agaricomycetes; order Boletales; family Suillaceae; genus Suillus; species Suillus fuscotomentosus. The sequence goes on from NW_024540182.1 coordinate 10,807, forward strand.
GAAGGCGACAGTCGAGGGGCATTGATTGACTGGGAATTCGCTGCGCGCATCGCATCAGATAATATGTACCCCGCCGATGGAACGGTAAGCGACCTACACTTATTGGAGACGAGTGGTTAAGATATGTTCAGGGAACGATACCGTTTATGTCTATCGATCTCCTTGATCAGATGGGCAAAATTCAACTGCTGCAGAGCCAGACGGGAACATTAGAGCACGAGGAGGCCTCACTCACTACAGTCACCGAGGTTGAAGGAGTCGCACATTTTTATCGCGACGATCTTGAATCTCTGTTTTACGTCTTCGCTTGGGTCTGTATCGTGTTCAAGGGGCCTGCCGGTACAAGGCGCCACCTTGACCCCATAGTGCACCGTCCCATGGGCTCTACAGATTGGCTGCCAGAAGAATGGCAAGGTTCGCAATTGGATGCAGCACGATGTGCAAAGGACAAGTCATACTTCTTTTCGGAGCATTCGCAGAAATTGCGCCTATGCGAACAATTTGATCCCTATTTCAAGGATCTTGTTCCCCTCGCAGAGGAGTGGTATGACCTTCTTCGCAAGAAGAGATCGGATAGAAAGGACGCGGAATTCCACAACACCAGGACAGAGGAACTCCGCTTCGATGAAGTAGTTACGTTGCTGGAAACGCATCTCGCTAGGCTTTCGGACGATGAAAGAGGCCCTCAATTCGTGGTATCTCGACTGGAATTGCACGAGTCGTTGGACAAGCTGAACAAGTCATTCAAAGACCTAAATGATGAACTGGTATCACAAAAACGTACCAGAGAAGATGATATAGAGGATGACGTTGTTCCGCCAAAGCGATGCAAAGTGCGGTGATCAAGCTAGGACGGTTTCCTTCTATTTATTATACCTATTATATTTTTAGCGTCTGTATCGCGAAAACGCACCAGTTAGATTATGTAATAGTGTATGTCGATTCGAGGAGGACCAGTCCGAAATGGCTGACAGACTGACTGCTGCCCATCCCAGATTTTGCGGAGCTTGTTGTATACGACTCGAGTTTCCTTGAGGAAGAAAAGTCAATACGTCACCTGCACGCAAAGAAAAATGCTCACCTTCGGCCTTCACCCCCTGCAAAAATTCCTGAGCATCCTCCACCAAACCGAATGCGAACTGATATGTAAGAGGCCTCTCATTTTGAACGAGGTCAGGAATCCGTGACTTTATTTCAAGATGACTGCGAGATTTTGAAATTGCGGTAGGATAGGTACCAAAAACGGTCAGCTCAGCTGAGTATGTAGCATCTACGACAAGTGTCTCACCAGACGGTAATTCTTGATGAGATTTGCGCTTGTATTTGAAAGCTTCCAGTGATATCGATGGATGCTAACTCAATTCGAAGATTGACGGGGAAGTAAGAGTGATTTGATAGAGGAAAGGATTCTGTTGAAAGACTCGAAGTCAAAGATGGATTCCAAGAATGCTTTGAAGCACCACGCTGTTAAATGTGAGTAGGTTTGTCACGATAGGAGTGGTCTTACCAACTATGGAGGCACTATTAATATCCGGCGTTGGATCGCGATATCAAAACTTATGCATTACGACGGATG
>NW_024540183.1:0-12018 GCF_016647785.1 Suillus fuscotomentosus
TTCATTTTTATTATCATTTGCCTATATTGACTACCGAGTCTCGAGTACCAACCACTGACCACCAATCACCGAGTGCCGAGTACTGAGTACCGATAGGGAATAGCGTGGGTGAACCCCGGGGTATGAGTAGCACTACCCCCACCCATACCCCATGATATACCCACACCCACCTTGTGGGTGTGGGTTTTTTGGTGGGTATCAGGGAGAAACTACCGAGTCTTGAGTACCAACCACTGACCACCAATCACTGAGTGCCGAGGACCGAGTACCCAGTACCGAGTACCAAGTCCGGAGTCTCAAGTCCTGAGTCCCGAGTCCCGAGTCCCGAGTCCCGAGTACCAACCACTGACCACCGATCACTGAGTGCCAAGTACCAAGTACCAAGTACCAAGTCCCAAGTCCCAAGTACCGAGTACTGACAAATACAATTCCCAGGTTATTTGAGCCCTACACCAATCACATCGGGGTGAACAATATTTAAAAGAGGCTTATATGTTGTCCAAAATGTGAAAACAATATTTGATATTTAAACTAACATGAAGATGGGTGCATGACTTCAAATTTTGGTGGTGTTTTGTGTGTCATCCAAAATATCAAATATTCACAACCATATTCACACAGACAATATGTCAACAAATATAAGAAATATAATCAGATTTTCCATATCTGCTTCAATTTAAAGTTTGATCCTTACATATAACTTTGGAGAAAACTTGAAGTTTTGCCACAGCTTGACATTTAAATTGAGTTTTAATGTCATGTCATCTGGAAAACTTCAAGTTTTCTCCAAAGTTTTACATGGAAATTGAACTTTAAGTTGAAGCAGACATGAAAAATCTGACTATATTTCTTATGTTTGTTGACATATTGTCTGTGGGAATATGGTTGTGAATATTTGATATTTTGGATCACACATAAAACACCACCAAAATTTGAAGTTGTGCACTCATCTTTATGTTAGTTTGAATATTCAATATTGTCTTCACATTTTGTACAACATATAAACCTCTTTTAAATATCGTTCACCCCGATGTGAATGGATAATACATACAAATACAATTTGTGTCCATTTGAAGTACTGGGTTTCAGGTTTTGACACTCGACACTTGGTGATTTGTGAAATGAGTGAAAAATGGACATGTTGTGTACATGATTTTGGGTTTCAGGCTTTGGGTCTTGGCCCTCGGCACTCGGAACTCGATGATTTGAGTAATGTAAATGAAAAATCAACATGTTGCATGCCGGGTTTCGAGTTTCGGGTTTTGGCACTCAAAACTCGGTGATTTGTGCAATGAGTGAAAAATGGACATGTTGTGTACATATTTTCGGGGTTCGGGTTTCGGCCTCAGAACTCGGAAATCAATGACTTGTGTAATATCTAAGAAGTAAAGTACGACGGTTTTCGGAAACGTTCGCGCGCTCGCGTGGCTTTCGCGTATTTCGCGTATTTCGCTTACCTCGCTTAAACCTGTTTTTGGAAATCTCGCGTGGTTTTCTCGCGTGGCTTTCGAGCGCCGACTCAGTTGCCCATTAGAGCAGCGCACTACGCAATACAAGTATTTTCCTTATTGTAATGTAATTGTTTATGTTACATGCATACAGTAAATAATAAAATTGAAAATGGAACAACATGATATAATTTTGCAGACAGGGGGACAACAAATATATGTGGTGACAGGAAATGAATGAGAAAAGGTTGTGAAAAAATAAATAAAAAATAGAGAAAGTAGAGACTTGACAACTGGAGAACAGGAGATAGTGAGGAGACAGGAAAATTGGGAATGGGAAACAGGGAGAATGGGAGGAGATAGGAGAACAGAAGATGGGGAGGATGGGAAAATGGGAAACAGGGAAACAGGGAGATCGGGAGGATGGGAGATGGGAAACAGAGAGATCAGGAGGTCGGGAGATGGGAAACAGAGAGATTGGGAAGATGGGAGATGGGAGATGGGAGACGGGAGACAGGAGACAGGAGACAGGAGACAGGAGAAGGGAGACGGGAGAAGGGAGACGGGAGAAGGGAGACGGGAGATGGGAGATGGGAGACGGGAGACGGGAGACGGGAGACGGGAGACGGGAGACGGGAGACGGGAGACGGGAGACGGGAGACGGGAGACGGGAGACGGGAGACGGGAGACGGGAGACGGGAGACGGGAGACGGGAGACGGGAGACGGGAGACGGGAGACGGGAGACGGGAGACGGGAGACGGGAGAAGGGAGACAGGAGACGGGAGACAGGAGACAGGAGACAGGAGACAGGAGACAGGAGTAGGAAGTAGGGAGTAGGGAGTAGGGAGTAGGGATTAGCATGGGTATACCCCATGGTAACATTTTTTCCAATCACATATATTACCATTTGAAGGCACATGTACAACTTCAAAATTTTATACTGATCCATCACTCCTATGGTAATCAATTTGGAGGTATATTCCCAGGGGTACAGGGGTCTTCAGATCCAAACCCCTACCCGTACCCTCAAGGGTTTCCCATACCCCTGCTGATCCCTAGATGGGAAGCAGGGAAAAATGGGAAAACAAATACATTCAATGATACTGTTACATATTTTGTATTTTTATATTGGTCAAAATCCTGCTCAAAGAACATAGCACTGACTGATTGTATGTAGTACTATGTACTTTTATGTGGTGTGATAGATTGTACTTTGAGTTTTTTTGAAAAGCTGCTCATAAATATATTTCAAAATCATTCAAAATGCACAATTTATTAGGATGCAGCCTGAGGCCAGGAAGCCAAAGGAGGGCGTAGCCCTCCTTGGCTTCCTGTGACGAAGGAACAACACTCATTTTTCTCCCCTGAAGGAGCGCGTAGCGCTCCTTTGATTTGTGCCGAAGGCACAACGGGCGTGAGCTCGTAATTAAACAATGGACATGTTGCATGCCGGGTTTTGAGTTTTGGGTTTCGGCACTTGAAACTCAGTGATTTGTGCAACAAGTAAAAAATGGACATGTTGTGCACATATTTTCGGGGTTCGGGTCTCGGACCTCGGACCTCGGAACTCAATGATTTGTGTGATGTAAATGAATAATCAAGATGTTGCACGCCGGGTTTCAAGTTTTGGGTTTCGGCACTCAAAACTCGGTGATTTGTGCAATGAGTGAAAAATGGACATGTTGTGTACATATTTTCGGGTCTCGGGGTTCGGGTTTCGGCCCTCGGCACTCGGAACTTGATGATTTGTGTAATATAAATGAAAAATGGACATGTTGCATGCCGGGTTTTGAGTTTCAAGTTTCAGCACTCAAAACTCAGTGATTTGTGCAACAAGTAAAAAATGGACATATTGTGCACATATTTTCGGGGTTCGGGGTTCAGGTCTTGGACCTCGGCACTCATAACTCAATGATTTGTGTGATGTAAATGAAAAATCAACATGTTGCACGCTGGGTTTCAAGTTTTGGGTTTCAGCACTCAAAACTCGGTGATTTGTGCAATGAGTGAAAAATGGACATGTTGTGTACATATTTTCGGGTCTCGGGGTTCGGGTTTCGGCCCTCGGAGCTCGGAACTTGATGATCTGTGTAATATAAATGAAAAATCAACATGTTGCATGCCGTGTTTTGAGTTTTGGGTTTCAGCACTTGAAACTCAGTGATTTGTGCAACAAGTAAAAAATGGACATGTTGTGCACATATTTTCAGGGTTCGGGTCTTGGACCTCAGCACTCATAACTCAATGATTTGTGTGATGTAAATGAAAAATCAACATGTTGCACATTGGGTTTCCAGTTTCACGCTTTGGCACTCGAAACTCGGTGATTTGTGCAGTGAGTGAAAAATGGACATGTTGTGTACATATTTTTGGGTCTCGGGGTTCAGCACTTGGCACTCGGAACTCAATGAATTGTGTAATGTACATGAAAAATGGACATGTTGCACACTGGGTTTCAAGTTTCATGCTTTGGCACTCGAAACTCGGTGATTTGTGCAGTGAGTGAAAAATGGACATGTTGAACAATGGGTTTCAGGGTCTCGGGTTTGAAAAATAGCATAATAACAACTTTTATGTTTTCATTATCATTTGCCCATATTGACTACCGAGTCTGATAAGAGACCCCTTGGATAATTCATTGCTCAATGAAATACTACCTGATTGGAAGTGTGCTGGTTATCAGATATTCATTTGTCGACTCCCGGGTCCCAGAACTCAGAAGTCGGTACGGTTGACCCAAATTTGGGTGGTCGGAACTTGGCGTCTCATAGGGCAACACAAGCTTCACACCCTGGATTCCAAATTCTGCAAGACAACCTGTGCACCATCAAAGGCCATGTCAGGAGATCACCTGCTGCTCCGGGAACTCAGGAACTTTGATTTATTACCTCCTCTGAGTATGGTTGACCCAAAGGTTGGTAATCGGAACTTGGCTTCTCATAGGGTAACACAAGCTTCACACCCCGGATTCCAAATTTTGCAAGACAACCTGTGCACCATCAAAGGCCATGTCAGGAGATCACCTGCTGCTCCAGGAACTTGGTAACTTTGATTTTATTACCTCCTCTGATTTGGTTGATGTACAACTACCTCAGCTCCATCGTGTTTACAATTATGATACACATGGGCCCACCCATCTATATTTTATACCACTCTCGGCCCACCCGTCTAATACAACATCCCATACAACACCCTCAGCCCACCCGTCTAATTGATATGTGTCTGGGCCCACCCATCTAATACAATATTTTATAATACCCTCGGCCCACCCGTCTAATTTAATATGTGTCTGGGCCCACCTGTGAATGTGATAACAAGTACCTACCCATCTATCTCATACACATCTACCTTAATACACCCATCTGCATAATATCCAACTGCCTCGGCCCACCCATCTACCTAATATTCATGCACATCGGCCCACTTATCTACTCTATATGTATATCCCCTGCATGGGCCCACCCACCTCCATCGGGAATAATTTGCCTCCCGGCCCATCCGTCATAGTCGAGGATATTTTTATCATGGGCCCATGGTCCGCTGGCCTGTATCATACGGGATATTATGCATGTCCGTTCCCTCATATAATACGGAGATAGGTCACTGTAATATGTGACCGCTGGTGCCTGCACTGCCCAAACTTGACCCGGAAACTATGGTTGCTTGCGGACAGTTGGCCTCCATGCTGGCAGAGGCCTACCAACACCCCGGTAAGGTTGAACCTTACATGTTTGGTGTCGGCCCATTGTAATGTTTGTAGTAAAACTGGACATCAACGTTATCTGGTACAACGAGGTGTTGGCCAAACGGGAGTCGGGATTGAACGATTCTCATGAAGAAGCATTATTGGTGAAGTTCCCCCCCCGCTGAGTGCCTGGTATTGGAACGCCCGTCGGTTGTGCTCGATGCCGGCTACTGGATAATACTCTGGTACCTTCTGGGTGCGCTTAACTCATCGGTGCAGGTCGGCATGGGATTGCACTAAAATTGTAAAATGCTAATGGGGAGGATGGACATAGTGTGATATGTACACCGCCACAATCGGGATGGGCAATCTATTGAAACAGAGCATCACCAGTGGGAAGACGTCCACGGGACAGGTGAGTAAATGGAGAACCCATTCAACCAATTTTTATGCCTCCCAAGAGCCGCAGTTAAAGCCTGGGTGCATTAATATATTGCCTTGCTGGTGTCAACAGGGACACGAGGTGTGTTTGAATTTTCTGTACTCAGGAAATGTCTAACATCAAACAGTGTCATGGGCCCCCGCCTGTGAACCCAGAGGATGGCTTTATGCCTGAAGTCTCCACTACCTTGAAGGGACAGGAGCCTGTCAATCATCCAAGACATGCAACATCTGAGTCTCATATCTTCGGCTCCCCTTCGTGTCATGCACCCGCAGTTATACCGTGCATCTATATCCACTCATATAGAGCTTGGGCATTGGGCAGCCAAGCAAGGACTGGATGATATGTGCAAGTTCCTTCAACATTGGACATCTGTCTACATGGGAGCGGCAATAATGTGTAACAGGCAGTTGCCGAGCCATCAAGATCTGAAGTGCCCCCTGGAAGGTTTTGATATCCTTACTTGCATAGGCGGCTATGGCCATAGTGTCATGCAATTGACCAACTTGGGCATCAAGCTCGCTTATGATCCGGGTGTTATGGTTAGCTATTCTGGCTGGCTTGTGAGGCACGGTGGAGAGGCACAGCCTCGACACTTGGTCTGAACAAGATGTGAAAAATCTAAAAGCTACTCTACAAGTGGTGCTACTCTTAAGTGCCTTCTAAAGGCTCCGAACCGGCCAAACCCGCTGACTCCCCAAACCGGAAGTGCTCCTGAGGCACGTGCACCCTACTACAAATACCCCCCACAAAAATGCGACATCCTCGGAGTCACGTCGCCCAAGGAGAAAGGAAAATAAAAGGAAAAAATCTGCATATTCAGCCGTATCTTTCTCGCTCTTCCGCTTCTCGTCCTCTCTGTCTTTTTACATCTATTCCTTTGTTCCAGCTTCTTCCTCTTCTCTTCGCGTCTCGTTTCCCTCCCTTTCTTTCTCCATCTCATCTAGCAGTGTGCCTGTGCGCAGCAGGAACAGTCTAAGTCTTCTCGCATGGAACCACCCCGCCATTGGAAATCCTTCGAGAGTTTCTAGTGCGTATGAATTTGTTCGCTGAGAGGTTACTTGGCGAGGGGCGGACCAACGTGGTATGATCTTTCTTGATGACTTGTAGTTACCGTCAACATCGCTCGCATATACTTGTATGAGTTGGCCTGGGTGAAAGACAACGTGTCCTGTTGGTGATGCAAGGACTCGTTTGTCGAATGCTGCTTTACGTTTGAGCGAATCTGCGATGCAGTTGGCCAAGGCGTCTAACCGTTGTTGCGCTACATACACAGAGTGGACATGTATGTCTGCCATGGAGAGTTGGTTAGAAGTGGCTGGAAGAGGTGTGCGTGGCGTGTCGACGACTAGGCCAAGTAAGAGTTCTCTTGGCGAGAATTGGTAGGCTGGTAGGACCCTCCCATTGAGATGTTCAATGGCCTGGTCAAAATGGTCAGACCAGGCCGCAGGTATGGTCTGTGGGTCAACGTCGATATAGTTATCTTCTCCCAACTGGGGGGCACACATGTACTTGAGCCGCGCCAATAAGATCTTGTTGGTGCCTTCAACAAGCCCATTGACCCACGGAGCATAGGCTGCTGTGACATGTCTTTTGACTTCATGTGCGTCGCACCATGTCTTTACGTCCGTGTTATCGAAATGCTTTCCTCTGTCTGTCATCAATATCTCCGGTTGTCTGAAGTCGTGTCATATTTTCTCGAGTCCTGCCAACATTGTCTTTGCAGTGCCGTGTACCTTGAGTTTGAATCCCCAAACGTATTGTGAGTACGTATCAATGATGAGAAGAACATTGTGAAATCCTCCCTTTGCTCTGGGCATGGCTAAGTAGTCCACAACGAATAGCTCGAACGGGTGTTTTCGTACAGTAGGTTTGAGGAGAGAGTTGATGTGTGCTGCGCCGAATCCCTTGCACTGTGCGCAATCTATGATGGCGGTGCTTACGGATCGGTCCAATCAAGGGCTGTATATGCGATCAATCAGCTGTAGCTTCACTAAGTCTCTCCCCCAATGCCCTTTTGTCGAGTGCTCTATCCTTGCCAGTTCCATAGCTTCCTCCTGCGTTACGCATTCTAACTTGCCGTGTACTCGAGTTGACGAGTCATTGGGTACCCACCAAAGTTTACCCTCAGAGATGAAGAAGTGTTGTGCTCGATGACGAGCACGCCTTTTCTCCTTGACTGTCTTCTCTGAGTCTAAGTCCTGAATCGCGTCGACAATTTCTAAAAACAAAGGTTCGTTAGCAAAGCGTGATCATAAGGCGTCCACATTTGTGGTTGATACTTGAGTACTAGATCCTACTGCAAATAAATCTTGCGTGATTCCTCGTGCTTCTTCCCAATCTTCACTAACCGTCCATCTGCTGCCATCTCCTATGATTCGTTCCCTTGTCATGATCCGTGACTCAGTCTGTCAGCCGCTGTGTTTGATGTTCCTGCTTGGTGTTGAACGTCAGTTATATGATATGCGAGGATTCCATCCCTCCAATGCGCGTGTACCATGCTAAGTTTCGGACTGAGTAGCGTGTCCCGTAGGGCTTGGCAATCTGTTTCTATTTCCACCGGTGCGCCCCAGATAATGTCTGAAAATTGATCTAGAGCATACTTCAGTGCAGCGAACTCGAGTATAAATGGCTTGTACTTCTCTTCAGTAGGTGATGTGCGTTTTGACGCATATGCTATTGGGTGAATGGAGGTGACTACTTTCCCTGACATTAGGGTGGAGGTGTGTTTCTGGGCCAGTACGGTGCCAAATCGTCACGATGAATGGTGTCCTGTCGAATCTTGGTCCCTTGAGTACTGGTTCTGACACTAGTGCCTTCTTGAGGTCCATAAACGCTTCCGTGTGACGAGGTCCCCAGTGCGGTCGTAGCTGTGTATGATGTAAGTGTTGTCTGTACTTGTACCTACCGACATGTTGGCCTCCCGGAGGGGTGCCCAGCTTCCTAATTAAGTCCGTTAATGGGGCTGCTCGTCTTGCATAGTCCTTCAATAACGATCTGAAATACCCTGTTAAACCTAGAAATTGCATCAGATCGTGAACGGTGTTGGGGACTGCCCAGTCTACTACTGCTGAAATTTTGGTTAAGTCGGGTTTGATACCTTCACGTCCTACTCGTGCTCCTGCAAAAATAACTTCTGTCATAAACAGTTGTGTCTTTGAGGGAGATAGTGACAGGCGCATGTCTCGTACACGCTCGAAAAATGTTCGTAGGCATGATAGTTTTTCTTCGAAAACGTCTCCTGCCATTCCGGTGTCATCAACATACAATTCGAAGAGCAAACCAATTAAGTCGCGGAGGGCGATAGCAGCCATGTCTCCGAAATTTGTCAGTCCTCCTGTCAGTCCGAAAGGCATACAACAATAGCAGTCGTATCCTCGGCCTTCCGTGTAGAACACTAGGTAAGGTTGAGAGTCTGGATCGACTGGAATAGCGTAAAATCCGGCTGCAAAGTCTATGATACTTATCCACCTGTGCCCACTCAGCCATTGCTGTTTAGTCCGTATGTCTCCTTGCGGAACAGGTGGGACTTGACTGGCTTGATTTACCTCTGAGAAGTTTTGGCATATCCGCCACTTTGGGGTCGATTTCTTGACCTTAGCGTTGTTATCGAGTGGGGGACGTGGTGGGAGATCGTCTCGCGTTGGTAGTCCGTGGGCACTGCATTGTTTGTTGATCCAATGTAGGAGTTCTTCTATCGGTAGTCCTTCTGAGCCATGAGCCTTTTGGGCTAGTACTGTCGGACTTGCTGCCCTGACGTCCTCTGGTTCGATTCTTCGGATGATGCCCGCCTTCTCTAGTTCGTTGAGGCGCTCGTACAGGAACTCCCTTTGAGGCGGCGTTAATGGTCGCTGGTTAACTTTGGTCTTGAATTTGGTTCCTTCCTGGAAATGTAGCTTGAACATTTTGAAGTTGACCGGATAGACCTCGCTGACGCTGAGAGCAAACGTGTCAGCAAATTCCTCGCAGAGATCATGTACCTGCATCTTCTGATTTGGTGAGAGATCATCGCCTATCTTTATTACTTGCATGATTTCTGCTATGCGTGCTGGATTGAACGGATTGGTGTGTCTTGAGTAGATGCTGGGTGCAGCTTCGGTTGTCGGAAACTCGGGTACTTCTCCTATATTGACGTCTTCGGTGTCTTCGGTTTGACTGAAAATCGGCCATGCTGGTGTGCTGGTGTCATTTTCATTCTCTATGTCTACTGCTGTGAATGAAGCGGGTGAGCATGGTGATGGCGGTGACTGTTCGGTTACTACTGAGATGACTGGTCATTGATCTGCTTGCACCACGTGTGCTCTGGCTTGTGCGAGGCATTTCGAATGGTCTTCTAGCTGGTCTTTTGCTACTTGAGGATTGATCTTGAATACATAATGTTCCGTCATTGCGATTGGTCTTTTGAGATTTTTCGGTGAAGTGGAATTAGTATTGGTATCTGGTGGTATAGAAATGACAAGAATTGAGTCTAAATGAGAATGGTCAATGTTACTATGTACTGGTTTCTGCGCTGTTGAAGCTGCATTATTTACAGTTAGTTTCGACTTTTTCGGGATCGGAGCTGCTGTCGTTCCATGGATGTTGCGTATGACGACAGGTGTGGGGTGATGCGGGATGATGATGGCGTCTTGGGTGTAATCGTGGATTGCTCCCAGCTGTTCGAGCAGTGGCTTACCAATCAACATCGACCAAACTGTGCCACTATCGAATATTTTGAAGGAAGTGTGGATTTTGACTTTGTTCCATTGGAACGTTCCTTGCCATACTCCTTGAGACAGCACAATTGATCCGTTGGCCATGCGAAGGCTTCTATTTGATCTAATCGGCTTCTTAAGGTTGCGGCTCGCTTCCCTGAAAGTTTCAAGGTCCATAATGTTTACCATGGCTCCATCATCTATGTTCGCCTGGAAACATGACATTTTCCCTCCTGGTCCGTACAAGATGACTTGTGTCATGAACGGCATGCTTTCCGTAGCATCCTCAACGTCCTCCGAGATTGCGTGTAAGTCGATCACATTTAACTTAGTCACACTTGGGTAGGAGTCAGTGGTGTCTATTGACTCTGGAATAGACATGTCACTCAGCGTAATGTTAGTGTTCATAACAGAATCTACGTTTGGTGTTGTATCCACGTCATCAAGTATGGAGAAGGGGAGCATTGATGTATCAGAGTCCAACATAGAATCGAGTAAGTCATCAGATGAAAAAACATTATCGGAAGAATCAGGAAGAGAAATAATAGAAGGTGAGTCAAGTAGTACTGGCCAGTGAAGTGATTTCTAACATGGGAACGACCAAATTGTCGTCTTCCAATTCATCATTGGCATTTTCCGTCACCAGTTCCGCTGGTGGAGACGCTTCTGGTGTATTGATGAGGGACGAACCAAGGCTGGAGGGCCAGGCTGACAATGGTACTGTGGATGGTAGGCTGGATGATTGTTCAGAGAGATTTTGGGACACGGGGACTTCACAAGACATCTGCTGGTCGTCAGACTTGGGCGAGATGTTTGATGCTTGGTTCTCAATGTGGACCGCAGGGAAGTCCCCTACTGTTGCGGTCCGTACCCATTTCCTGATAGGTCTAACTGATCATAGGCGGGCCAAGGTCCTTGTGCAAGATAGGATGGGTAAAACTGGTGCTGCATCTGATTTTGCATGGGTGTTACGAACTGAACGCTTGACGGGGTCTGTGGAGGTGCGAGTGAGCATGTTACTAGACGGGACACCATTTCCCTCCAGCGTCCTTCCTGCTGATGACATTTTGGTGATGTCTGCCTCGAACTCTGCCCATGTAGTGTACTGATCTGCGAGGAAATCTTGCAAGACTTCTGGTGTGTTTTCCAACACTACGTCCAAAAAATGACATTGCACATCTCCAAACCCCAACACCATCTGCGCGACCTGCTTGGCCCACTTCACATGACCCCAGTCTCTCCCTCTATCCTTCTCGATCATCACTCCAATGTCTTCTTCCTTAAGGATTATTGATTTGAGGTGTTCTTTCTTCTGCGCTGCCGTAAGTTTTGCATGTACTGGTGGGGGCCAACGTGTCTTGAAGGCTGCTAGAAACGTTGCCCAGGTTGACTTGTCCGACACTGGTAAGTTTATGAACCATTCTTCGGCAGGACTAGCTGCAGCGCATTGAAGTTCGAAACGGTCAATCTTGTCCTTGTCTGAGTATGATGCCGGTAACGATAGTTGATATTTTCTAAGCCAGTCCGTGGGTTCTTCGTCTTTTTCGTAATCTCTGTGGAAGCTTGGTTGCGGAGTTATCGTCGAAGTGCTAGTTGCCATAGCTGGTGGTGAGGTTGGGACTAATATGACTTGTGGTTGCTGCAAAAGAGATGGGACCGCTCTGCTTAGAGCTGCTCTTTGTTGAATGAATCGTAGATTTTGCGAGTCGCAGTGTGCAAGCTTCTTAGGCGTTGAAATGGCAAGGTCA
>NW_024540184.1:0-11981 GCF_016647785.1 Suillus fuscotomentosus
GTTGGGGCGAGGGACATCGTCTTTTCGGGTGACTGCTAATTCAAGTGTTAGTATAATAGGGAGGTGGTCCGTTTTGGGGCCTCGTTTCACTGGTTCAGTGTCACATGCAATGACGGCGTCGAGAGTGCCCTCTGTGCCTAGAACATTGTCCGGCCGAGTCCAATTGCCAGTGCTGTTGGATTGGAGGGTGGGGATGCCACAAGGGAGTAACTGTAACATACCATAATCAGCGATCAGGTCAATAAGCGGTTGAGAGAGCGGATAGTTAAATAAGTGGCGGTTACGAATGTCCTCCCACATGGGGTGATGGCGGTTGAAGTCGCCCAGCCATAGCATGTGGTCATCTGCCGTTGGACGAAGCAGAGCGATGTTCTGGCTGAGGAAGGTCTCCATGGCAGTTAGGGTATTCTGGTGGGTGCAGTCGTTATATATATTTACAATGGTGCATGCACCGAAGTCACCGGTCATTTGTACAATAACAACGTCGGATGATGGGAATGGGATTTGTCGCCACGTGTTCGTGTCAAGCGAGGTGTTGACGAAGGTGATTGCTCGTGAGCGTTCCTGAGGGTGAGTGAGATGGTTAGTAGGATATAGGACATGCCAGCGGTGGCTGGCGCGAGTGTTACGAAGGAAGTTAATATATGGTTCCTGAATTATTAAAAGATCGTGGTTAGTGATATCCTGGCTGTTCATCAGCAACTCTTGAGCCGCTAACGAGGCGTTCAGGTTTTGCTGCCAAATCCGAAGACTGCCAGGGGCGGGGTTGGGTTGTTCAGACATTAGGGAGGAGTGAGTTAGGGCTGGCAATGGGGGTCGTGTAGGTGGACATCGAGGGAGTAGGTGATGACAACGGGGTAGAGAGGGATGTCGATGTCGAGGGGGTTGATGGTGTCGCAGGTGTGGACGTAGATGAGGGGGTTGAGGGGGGGTGAGAACTCATTGGCGGGGCAGATGCACTCGCAGTTGGCTGCAAGGGGTCGATTCGTTTGAAGGGGAGAGTGGATTGCTTGCTGGGTAGTGGCTCGCTTGTGTTGATAGCGGGGGGTGGTGTGTGCGGCTCTGCGGTGCGAGTAGAAGTAGAACGATTGGGCGTCAAAGTTGGTGCCCTTGAGGAACGGATGGTTGGGTTCCAGGTGGAGCTGGTAGGGAAGAAGGGGAGTTTGTTCTCCGGGTATTGTTCGTCTAAAGTTTTGCAGCGACGGATGAATTCCGGACACTTGCGACTCCAGCTGGTGTGGTTTTGGCTCTTGCAGTTTACGCAGCATTCGGTTCGGAACGCATTGCACTGTTTAGTCCAGTGTCGGCCACTGCATGTGCCACAAACGTCGTGAGGAGAGGAGCAGTTGTGAGCCATGTGTCCAAATTTCTGACATTTGGCGCAGCGTAGGGGTTCCTTGTGGTCCTTATTGACGGCATAGCGATGGGCATCAATACATATGCCCTCCTTCAGGATGTTGTTAGCGGTTTCGACGTCCTTGATCTGGAGGAGTGCGAAGGCGGTGCGTTGCTCTCTTGTACGACGTTGTGGGGGCTTGATCCAACGGATGGATGCTATCGAATTGGGAGGAAGGTGGTTTTCAGCTTCGATGTGACGAGGGAAGTCATCGCGTTCTATCTCATAAGTGATCAGCAGGAATTGAATTACGATGGAATAGGTCCTATCCCGTATGCATGCCGGCGAGTCCAGTTGAGACTCGAGCAATATTCGGCCAGTAGGGCCTTTGAGCCAGCCCGCTAGTTGTTCATTGTCGAGCTCCACTATCAGACCTCCATTACGAAGGCGCTGGACCGCGCGGACTGCGCCTGTTGGGGTTCCCTCGCCACTTATTACAGAGAGGATATCAGAGATGCTCTTAGCTATGGTGGCATTGGTGGCTTCTGCCGGGAAGAGAGAGTGGCCCAGCGTTGGGTCAAGCAATATCTGTTTGGCTCGAAGAGATGCTCTGGCTACCGCTTGGTCAATGGATGGGGGGAGATTGGCAGCTGCTATTGAACTGTAGGTAGGGAAGGCTGGGGGAGTGGCTGTTGGCTGTATGGTAACTGGTGAGGGTTGGGAGAGCTGAGTCGCGAGGTTGTTGAGACGGTCCTGAGTGAATTCGAGGGACGGTGTGAGGAGCTTGTAGGAGTTATTGCAGTCCTCGATGGATTCGTATAGGGTGTCCACCGCATCCTCGATGCGTTCGGCTGCAGTTTTGAGATCATTCTTTTCTTCCTCTTTTTCCCTTTCTATTACATCATGAAGTTGCTTCGATTGTGCTAACGTTCCTTTCAAAGATTCTGCAGTGGTGTGTATGGAGGCTACTTGAGGGGCGATAGCAGCTATGACACTGTTCACGATGTTGGTCGAGAGGGAATTCGTAAGTTGGTCGGCTGCCGCTTTGGCGACTACATCTGCTATTTCCGAGGCGGCTTGCTGTTTGAGAATGAAAGCTACAGCTCTGATAGCGTTGGTGACGGCAAGCGGGATGGGTTTGGCCATTTGGGTGACTTGGAAAAGGATGCCCGCCAGGTGGAGCAGGGAGAGAGGTTCGTCAGCCTGGCGAAGGAGAACACTGGTGAGATACTTCTCAGCTGAGTCCAAACCCGTGACTGCTCCTGGTAACGCCTCAATGTCGTCCTGCAGCATTTGATTCCTTTGGGCAGTGGGGTTACGATTAGTTGTGTGGGGTAGCGTAGTTGACTGGTTCTTTTTCTCTGGCGCTTTAGTGGGCGCCATGAGTCGTAGAGTCTGTCTGTTAGTGTTGTTCACGGTTTATATACTTATTTGATTGTTTTTGGGGTTTTCTGGAGTATGTAGATAGAAGAGAGAGGTCTAAGAGTTAGTATGGATGCGCGAAGGCGCCGTTTGGCAGCCTTGACGCTGTTGAGCGCGATGTTGAAATTTGAGTTTCGGGGTCCTAGTTGGGGTGCCACTTGGTTCAGGTCCAAGAAGCGATCCCGTGCTTATTTGATGCAGCCTACCAGGCTGACTTGACAAGGGACGGGAACTGGTCGGCTGTAACTGCCTCAAATGCAGTTCCAGCCGCGTTTGGATTCGAAGAACGAATTCGCCCGAATATTGCAGCGAGATGGAAGAGGGCGGGCGAGTTCTCGTCGAGGTTGTTTAAGATGGAAATGCAGTGATTAGGCGTTTACACCACTCCATGTTAGAATTAAGAGCCATGACGAACCGTAGGTTAGCATCATCATGATCTCGCCAATAGTTGAACTTGACATCGGGAGCCAATGCGTACTATTTGATGCTGCGAAAGACGGACAAAACATAGCGCCGAAATATGTACATAGAACTACAAGAACTATACGAATCACTACGACGGCGAACGTGTTTTGGTCGACTAATTGGATATGCGCTGACGATGGTACCCGGATCTACAGTCTATGGAAAGACCTTATGCAGACTATCGAAGAGAGGAATATGGAACGTGTCACAGAAGCCAAGAGCGCAGTGGAAGATGCCCAACACGAATGGCGCCGCAAACGAGAGGAGAGCGACGAGAAGTTTGTTCTTCGCTACTTCGAGAGACACGACGGACGGTGGGAGCCTAAACTCGAGTAATGCCATTTTGTGCGCTTCTACATGACCTCTGCTGATGCCTCTCTTAGGATCCCTCGATATGATTCTTCTGAAGCTATACTAGATGCAGTGCAGACCTGAATATGGCCTCCCAAGGCAGAATCGCGTTGACCTGTCATACCTTTTCATTTTGACATTTATCTGCTTCTGCTTGGTTTGCGTCTCCCATCATATTTACATCTTATCCAACGCAGTTGTAACACAATGCGCATCCGTTGGATTGTACCTGTAGCAAAAATTGAAGGGTATATATATAGTACGCAGATGGATCCAATGAGTACCAGATGTGAAAATGAATGAGTTTATAGAAAAGGAAGGGCAAAACTAGGGCTAAAAAGCAAGGCCATCAAATAAATCAGGATATCATGAGGTCGAGCAAGTGCAGATTGTATTGAACGAGTTACGAGTGACAGCCGTCGTCATCCGGTACGATTGAAAATGTACTTGGCGTCGGGATGCGACTGACCGCGAAGAACATTGAGAAGTGAGCGAGACGACAGATTGAGGTCGATATGATGAGATGAGTCGCCTGGACTTGGGAGTGGCAGGTACTGCTGCATAAGCAAGATGGGGAAATCTACGGGGCGCACGCATTGAATCCCGAACGGACGGAGATGATTGGTGAGGAGGATCGCTACGAGGTCGGTGAGAACCATTCATCTGCGCGACTGGGGTACTTGATCTGTCCCCAGAAAAGACGGTACTTGAACGCGAATCAGGAGGAGAGGGTAACTCCGTATGCCCAATTTTGGTATACGAGGACGCTATGGATGGGGTTGGAGTCGCCTTGGCCTTTGAAAGGTCACTCTCAAGTCGAGCGACTTGAGCTTCAAAATTTGCAACCTGATCGTGTAACTTTTGCTCTCGGTCCTGCAGATCAGACGTCAATCAGGATGTGGCGCGCGGGGCTACTGTAATTCCCACCTTAACAAAGTGGCCCTCCGCTTCCTTAAAGTTCTTCCAGTTGAAGGTTTGCAAAGGAATACCCCGCATCAAGTTGAGCATCAGCTTGCTCCACCTCGTCAAGCCTAGTACGTGTCATCTCCAAGTTACTTTCATACTCTTTCGCGCGATTCTCCCACTCAGAGGACCGCCATTGGGCTTGGGTCAGGTTCTGTCTGGCGGCGATTGCGGTGCGTTCAGCATTGTAAATTTTGAGTTCTTGGTCCCTGAAGCGCTGCGTGTTCGCTCTCGAGAACACGACTCGTGCGTCGGAGTTTCGTAAGTTCCTCATTGCCAGCCTGGCTCATAAGGGTAGTGAGCATGCTAATTTGCTCACTCGCGCGATGGAGCTCATCCCAATGGCTCTGTTGTGAAAGCCCTAGAGGTGTATGATCGCGGGGCTCACTCGAACATCCCTTTGTGCTTTTGAGGAGTCCGCTCCTTCGTCTTCTATCATGGGAAAGTGTTCATTGCACCTATTGCCTGCTCAATTCCAGCAATGAGTGAACGTCCCATTGGGGGTTGGTCTAACCCTAGAAGGGTTCAGCATCGTGATAAAGTTAAAAGGCGGACTTAGAATACATCCACGGCCGCTGGCGTCCCGATGTTACGGAATGCAAATATGGCCTGCCAATAGTGCTAGGAGAGGGAGCAGAAAATGCATCTGTTACCGAAACTTGGTCAACCTGCGGCGGCGATGATCGAGAAAGAAACCTACCTTGGATGCGCATTGCGCAAGTGAAGCTCCTTAGGAATGTGTAGCTTTCAAGAACGAGCTAGTAGAGTCAAATGGGTTTCCATCGAAAGACGAGCTCGATGTCGAAGCTTTATCTTTCCACGCAGTATCATTCGGTCCAGATAGATCTTTTTCACCAAGATCTGCCAGCAAAAGTTATATTGATATCATGTCAAGCGTGATATCAATCCTGACGCACCAGTACAGTTGTTCGTTGTTTGCGCGATGTCGACGAAAAACAGCTTTCAGCTTGACAGGAGCATCTTTGCCTGAGCGCACACTATTGTCGCAGTTGGAAGGCTCATTAGGTGCCAGATCAGAAACTCCCGTTGATGTGGTCATGGATGCCTGCACCAAACGGACAGCACCAGTAGCAACCTCGCGCTCGTACCACTCATCAGCATCCTGGAGAGGGATAGACTTGACCCCATTAGTGAGATCGTGCATGCTGGATTCCATGACATCATTGAACTTTGCAGTCTTGTTGCGCTGAGTCCTACTTTTCCCACTGCGAGAAGATTCGGTATTCGCAGCTTCCATCTTCGTATGAAAGGGGTCATCGCAGGCCTTCAGAAGCTTCCCCGTCTGAGGATCACGAGTGACCACCTGACTGCAGCCCTCAACAGCGCAAATACTTTCGAGAGTTTGGTGCTCAAGGCAGTACCTACAGCGGTGGGTCATCAATGGATTTTTGCACCGTGGTATGGCACGACAAGGCCGTCCGACAATGACACCATCAGTCACGATGACTTCAGTGGACGGCAGCAGGCCATCAGGTGAGGTGAAAACTCGCATGCACCCATAGCATGCATGGGGGAGTTCTTCTTGACCATGGGTTATGATCTGTTCGGTACGTGCACCCATAGCTGCTGTATAGCGATCTTTTTGGTCTCCGTCATGGGGAACTTGAAGCCGTCCACCTTGCATCTGCTGGTGATCGAGCAATGCAACAATAACGAATGCATCCCAGACCTCTCGTGTCGTCAGCAAAGTCAAGAACTGCCATGATTTGTCACGCTCTGTGCTGCTACGAGCTTGAGCGATTTCATATAGGCGTGAGTTGGTTGCTGAAACACTGCCAAGGATAATATTAAACATGGGTCACGAAGTAGTTAAGAATACTTACGCAATTTACATAAGATCAATCCGTTGCAGCGCCAACTCAAGCTCAACAAATTGATGCTCCGCGACCTGTATGTGCGATGGCATTCCACCATAGTACGTGCGGGTCTTGTTTTTGACACTATAATTATGATGGTAGTTGGTATTGCACGCTGATCGAGAGTCAGCCAAAATCGTTGAATTTAAATGAGAGAATCACACCTCCACATGTCGGGTGAATAAACCATGCGGGGTGGGCACCACTTGCATGCGTGAAAACAACAACGCATCGTTCTAAAAATCGAGCATTGAATAAGAGTTAGTCAGCGCATACCATACAAAACTCGGAGTAGATGACTTACCCCAAGCTGATCTGATGTCAACGTTCCGTAGTAGGCATTGAACTCATCCGTTGTCCCACTGCGCTTGGTCTGCTTGAGCCAACGTAGTGCACATAAGTTCCTGTTGCAAGATATGAGCGAATACTGAGCGAAGCAAGATTGATGCACTTGCACTCACCGTCCGTTTTTCGTGTTACCTGGGCGCATTTTTGCCTTGCTCCCCATCTTTGAAGTTTTCCGTTTCAATCAGTGATATCATCAGGAGGTATGTGTGGATTATTATCGGGGGCGGGAGGCTCGTTCTGATCAGCGAAATCATCAGGAGGCTCATTCCGGACAGGAAAATTGTTGGGAGGCATGGGTACATCATCTATCTCATAATTATTAGTGCATACTTCGACGTATTCACTGGCCAGACATACCAGATTATCAAAATCATCACTCGTTGTGGCGTCCATATTATCCGAGTGGTGGTTCTGTTGACTCGGCTGCGACTAGTCCATCGAGGTAGTTTGAGCACATTTTCGGCGTCTAAGAGCTAGTTCGGCAACTCGATATTTTCGATATTTTTCAATATTTGCTTTGGCATGTTTGCGAAAATGTTCACCGGCATCGTTCCGAGATGTCGGAGCTCGAACCTTGCTTCTCTCCTACTGTACATATTATCAATGGATGTATACCCTCATCTAACCCTAGAGCGGCGTAAGAGGCTTTTTGCTGGTGCGGTCGCAATCACTGCGATCTGTGCACAGTACACTACTCTTCTCATGGCCCAACCTGAAGTCAATGCTCCCCCTCACTCCAAGGCCCCACCAGCGCAGTGGAATGATGTCGAGACTGTTACCCTTGTAGACTATCTCTATGATCATCGCTCAGAGGCTGAAGGGGCAGGCAACTTCAAGCAGCAGGTTCTTGGCTCTGCTGCAGAGTTCATCAACAATCATGAGGCGCTTCAATCCACTCGCGCAGGTCCACTGAAGACAGCGAAATCAACTCGAAACAAGTGGACATCAGTAAGCCCTATTTGATCTCATCTGATCTAAGCTGACGAGTCTCATCTAGCTTAAAAACATATTTCATGCTATCGAGAAGTACCGCAACCAGACAGGGGTCCACTGGGACAATGAGACTGGAGCTGGGATTGAAGGAACTGCGGCTGCGGCTGTATGGACATCGTATGTCAAGGTATGTCCCCTCTTCGTCATATTGATTTGAGCGCTGACTTTTGTCAGGCAAATAACCTCATGCGTCCTTTCCGCAACAGGGGATGGGAGCATTATGAAAAAATGCAGACCATCATCCCATTGGGCGGCGCTAGAGGGCGGCACGTCTTCCGTCCAGGTGGCGCTGCTCCCTCCACCACCAATGCTGATAACGATCTTGCGGATGCTGCTGGCCCATCAAGCACTGCTGCTGTTCCTGCTGCTCCAAGCGCTGCTGCTGTTCCTGCTGCTCCAAGCGCTGCTGCTGTTCCCGCTTCTGCAGGCCCATTAAGCACTGCCGCCACCCGGGGGACCGAACCATCTGGAAAGCGCACGTATCTTGAATAGAACGGGTCCGACGTGAAGATGATAAGCATCTTGCGGAAATAACTACATACTATTAGATACTGTCACTTGAAATAAAATAAAATAAACTCACCGTGAAATCGTTTCGTTCGAGCGTTGAAATCTCTCCGCAACATGCCTGATTGATAGGCCAGTCACAGAGGTGTAAAGAAAAATCGCAAGTTGTTCCTCGAGGGACACAAACTTGGAGTCTGAATGGCCCATGGTGCGAAGCTCGGAGATAAGCTCCACAAATGCATTGGCGCGCATGCCAAGCTCACACCTGATGCGCTCTGGGTGACCAGTGAGCAACTCGATCACCCAGTCTTGCCCAGTTAGCGCTGAAGTGTGATAGGGCTCGGGATCTTTGGGATATATTGATTGTAGGATGCCGTGCGTAGAAGCAACAACGATGCTGATTACGAGTACCATGCATTTGAGGAGTCGTTCCCGGACCTCTGGCTGAGGATTCGTCATGAGCGCTGCTAGGCGTTGGCGCTCCATCGCGAACCCCAGTGGTTGGGGATCCATCAAGGTATATACCCTACCCTCATTATCACTGATCTTGTTGATAAGCTCAAATTCAAGCTCCGAATCGCCTTGGACTTAGGGGGAGCATTGACTTCAGGTTGGGCCATGAGAAGAGTAGTGTACTGTGCACAGATCGCAGTGATCGCGACCGCACCAGCAAAAAGCCTCTTACGCCGCTCTAGGGTTAGATGAGGGTATACATCCATTGATAATATGTACAGTAGGAGAGAAGCAAGGTTCGAGCTCCGACATCTCGGAACGATGCCGGTGAACATTTTCGCAAACATGCCAAAGCAAATATTGAAAAATATCGAAAATATCGAGTTGCCGAACTAGCTCTAACACGTCTTGCGTCTTTGTTCTTGCGCGCTCGTTTGGCAAGCATCTGTATTGTGGCTGCGCAACGAGAACCGGGAGGCAGAGAGGAGCCAGAAGCTACTCAGATGTGCAATGATAACCATCAATCTATATGCATAGTAACTTCGATTCACCTCTCGAAGTTAGACGAAGTGCACTTCAACTGACTTCGAAACAATGAAGTCAACCGAATTCTCACGTTTTCGACGCGAAGCGAAGTTACCTCGAAGGCAACACTAACCGAAGTTGTGATAACCGATAGTACCACAGATGCTTTATGGACGCAGATCATCACGCTGATTACGGTAATGAACAGCTGTGTGCATGGAACCCCTATCACAGATACTTATCGTACCACTTGCATATTCCAACGGGCAAATATGGTCCCAGACCCTAGCTTACTATGTCAGCCTTTCATTCAGCCTTCTTGCGACGTTCGGCGTCGTTTTGGGCCAGCAGTGGCTTCGCATCTACAAGCTTAAACGGTTCAGGTGTGGTTCCCTCAAGGAGCAGGACAAGAGCAGACGACATATGTTCCCTGTTCACGTACGTATGGACGTGACAGCAAATCATCATGACCATCATCGTTGCAGCCACGGTGATCGGTTACCTGTTCCACTGGTGCACCCTCTTTGCATATATTTTATCCCTAGATTGCCCCTTCCAAACGCCAGTGTAGTGGTACACCTTAGCAGGTGTAGGCGGGTCGGGCGCAGAGCAGAGCAGAGGCCGGCGTGAGATAAGCAGAGCAGAGGTGCCAGGGGGTTCGTCAGTTCCCGGGGTCTTGGTTATTGGCAAGCAACAATATTAATCATCATAGCAGTTGTCCTTCTCGTCTCAAGAGCAACTAATTTCATATTGGGCATTTCTGGTGCCTTCACGTGGCCAGTAAGCATGGTCAGTAAAAGAACGACAAAGACTTGCACACACTAGGCGCAAGCTTTCGCTCTTGCCTCCGCGGCATTAGAGCATCCATCTCGAGCCTCGTACAACGACTATTCGGTCTCAAGCCCTCCAGCGACATCGGGACAGAATATGCCACAGATCCAGACCACATTACAAGCGCAGCCTCACTCATTCCCACCATTACATGGTCACCGAACTCAGACATTGTGTCTTACTGTCAGCAGCTTCGAGACGCATTTTCAGCCTGTTTCGACGCTGAAGGGTGACTCGGACCTTAACAGAAGATAGAGCGGTCAACTGTGGGCGAGCTTTGAATCATTTGTATCTGAGTGTTCTGCCAATTCCAATTCCCGAACTGCTTCCCAGGAGTTGAGAATTTGGCATTAGTGGCGCAGCGTCATTCTTCTACGAAGCTTTGACCAGTGAAAGGCCCTTGCCTGCCAATTGTCCGACCGGGAGAGGGAAACATGTCGGGCAGATGCATATGCGCTGCATTGCGCATGGTGATCGCTGCTGGGGACGGATTCATCCGTCCAGACCACGACTCTATCATTTGGCGGGGCCAATTCATGTGGACCGGCGATCGTCGTACAGCAGCTGATTTCGATTGCTGGTCGACTGCCGAGCGCTAAGAAGGGAGTTGTCACTCGTACTCCAGAATCTGTTTGCCTGAGCGCGCTCATATTTGCCATGGAATCATCTAGCCTTGATCATCTATGCTATGCAGCTTCACGGGCTGTTTCGGACTCTCGACCGGCACTCGCCGACATTGATGCCATACTATGATACGGGACGAGAATATATGCCAGAAACTCCTCGCAAAATTTGCCCCTGTTCTTCTAACGGCCATTTGTCCTGTTTGTCCTGCTGAACATCACGAAGATGGCGAACCCTCTCGGAGGACCAGGGCGTAAGCGCAGCCCTTTGCCTCCTCCACATGCTGCACCCACTCCAGCCCCAAAGGGGAAGAAGGTTGTGGTAAATATACCGGTGGAGACAATCCCTGTGATGTCGCAGAATTGTCAATGCGTCCGCCATGGGCACGAAGGCCGGTAGTCGCAACGAACGTGGAAGAGCCAGAGGTTATTGCGCCTGAGATAAGCTCTATCCACCAGATTCATGGCGGCAAGACATCCCTGATACGATGAACGCGTTTCTTTCTGGAAAGGTGCGCAAGCCTCTCAGCTTCTCCAACACAGCGTTTGACACTTCCACAGGCTGCGTGGGACGTTATAAAGCTGAATGTTATCGAACAGAAGCTTGAGAAGTTGGATGTAGAGAGAGAGAGGTTCAGGAGGTACCCTTCCTATCCATGCTCCTCATACGCGTACATCATCAGTATGTGTCTTTTTTTTATCTCACATATCAATTTCCTTACGGCGCGTCTTGACGTGTCTAAGATTTCATCTCCTGCAGACCCATGCCTGTGGCACTTTGCAGCAGTCACAGACTGCATCTTCACTGAATTCTCTGTCACATTCGCCTCAGCCACAACTCAATTTATCTCCCTCTCCACATCAACTTCCTCCACGATTTGAAAATAGGCATAGGCATAGTCTGTCTCTTGCACGCCCTCCGCTCCACAAAAAATTCTACATTCCAAGCGCATCATTCAATCTTTTTGGGCCGAACGCAATCCTCGGTTCCGACCGCATCGAAACAAACTTATTTACCGAGCCATTCCCTGTTCCTATCGAAGGTATTCATGCTCCACAAGGTCGCGTTCCAGTTTCTGTCCCATCTCTTATTCCTCCCGGTATCTCTCGCGAAAGCAGTCGTCCTGATTTCATACGTGGGTTTGGCCTTGACATCCCGGAGGAGGAAGAGCTTCCAGAAGAAGAAGTACTCGCTGACACATACGACAATGCTGCAATTGATATCGATGGTCAAGATTCAGAAATTCAGGGAGAGATGCGACGACAGTTGCGCTGAGCAGGTTGCAT
>NW_024540185.1:7500-11904 GCF_016647785.1 Suillus fuscotomentosus
GGTCATTTTACATAGACTTTCATTAGGAAAGTTGTCAAGAAAATAAGAGGTGCGCAAATTTGGTCATTTTACATAGACTTTCATTAGGAAAGTTGTCAAGAAAATAAGAGGTGCGCAAATTTGGTCATTTTACATAGACTTTCATTAGGAAAGTTGTCAAGAAAATAAGAGGTGCGCAAATTTGGTCATTTTACATAGACTTTCATTAGGAAAGTGTAGCAAATAGTTGTGTTTGATATAGTGGACATTTTGTTATGGACGCAATTTTGGCAATTTTGTATACAAAAGTGTAGTGATTGATATAGATATAGTGGACATTTGGGTATGGACGCAATTTTGGACATGTTTGTGTAGCAAAAGTGTAGTCATTTGATGTAGTGGACAGTTTGTAAGGAAAAGTGCAACAAAGTGTAGTGTTTGATATAGTGGACATTTTGTTTTATGGACGCAATTTTGACATGTTTGTATACAAAAAGTGTAGTGTTTGATATAGTGGACACTAGATAAGAAAAAGTGTAGTCCGCAGTTTTGACATGTTTGTATAGCAATGTGTAGTGTTTTGATATAGTGGACATTTGTATAGAAAAAGTGTAGTCCGCAATTTTGGCATGTTTGTGTAGTGAATTTGTTGTGTTTTTATATAGTGGACACTAGATAAGAAAAAGTGTAGTCCGCAGTTTTGACATGTTTGTATAGCAATGTGTAGTGTTTTGATATAGTGGACATTTGTATAGAAAAAGTGTAGTCCGCAATTTTGGCATGTTTGTGTAGTGAATTTGTTGTGTTTTTATATAGTGGACACTAGATAAGAAAAAGTGTAGTCCGCAGTTTTGACATGTTTGTGTAGCAAAGTGTAGCATTTTGATATAGTGGACAGTTGCATGTGGACGCAATTTTGACATGTTTGCATTAGGAAAGTGTAGTGTTTGTGCGAGTTTTTTTGAATTGGTGGACACATAAGGAAATGGACGCAAATTTCACTATGATTCATTAGGAAACATGGCATTTTCGTGTTTTTTCTTATCATTCTCACTCAATTCGTAGTCAACCGTCTTTCACCCGTAGACTTTATTGTTTCTGGACCCAATTGGCACCTCTGACACAAGTATAGCTTGTCCCCAACCGCTCCTCTTTGAGTTACAGCTATTTTCGCTGTTTTTCAGTATTTCCTTATCTTTTTTTCTCATTTCATAAACAAAAGCCTTGAGCCCCTAGACTTTATTTTTCATGCAGCCTGTGGGCATGGCTGCGCAAAATTTCAGGTCAGCATGATCAAATTTGGTGCATTTTCAATAGGAAAATGTAATTTTGACACATTTTGATAAGGAAAGTGTAGTGTTTTGTTGTTGTGGACGCAATTTTGGCTTGTTTGCATAGGAAAGTGTAGTGTGAGAACTAGTGGACACTAGGAAAGCGTTGTGGACGCATTTTTTGACCATTTCATAAGGTTTTTCCTAATGTGGCTGCAAAAGTCAAGGATTTGGGGAGACTGAATTCTACATAGTTCCAAAATGCTCAAAAACGCGATATAGTGGACGCCGTTTTTCACGCCTACTGCGCTCCGTGTACAACAGGGACAAACAACACAGCTTTCCTACTATATGGGGGCATGCACAGCAAACAATAGGGCTTATGAGAAAAACAAAGCTAATGGGCGCGTTTTTAGGGTTTTTGATAATGGACCCTATGCTTATGAGGTGCGTGCACGAGCAATGTATATGGCTGTTATACGGACGCGTTTTGAGGGTTTTTGCTACGCTTTCGTTAGGATACGAGGCTAATGGCCGCGAATGCGATACTTTTTCTAAGCTTTCATAAGGATATGAAGCTAATGCCCGCGAATGCGATACTTTTTCTAAGCTTTCGTGAGGGTACGGAGCTAATGCCCGCGAATGCAACAGTTTTTACTACGCTTTCGCTAGGGTAGACGGAATTGCCCTAATGGAAGGGCGCTCGGGTGAGGTCTATGCGTCGGACCTCATCTATGAAACCAGCCTTGGGTAAGGCTGTAGATCGCGAGGCCTGCCATCTCTTGGCCTCGGGGTAAGGGCGCATGCTGGAGGGGCGCGTCCTCCCTTTTGAGGGAGGAACCTACGCTCCTCTTCAGGGTCCTCCTTAGGGAGGATCTTGAAGGGGAGTGAAGGGAAGCGCTTCGAAGGCGAGAAGAGGGAAGGGGGGAAGGGGGCGAGAAAAGAAAAAGGGAAAGGGAAAGGGAAAGAAAAAGGGAGGGCGAAGAAGAAGAGCGAGGAAGAAAAAAAAGTAATGAAAGATAAGCGAGCGAAAGAAAGCGAATCGATTCGCTGCGTCGCATAAGCGAAACGCCGACTCTCGTAAGATTAGGTGTTTAGTTGGGTTAGTTAGGGCAGTGGTTTAGGGCAGGTCTTTCATAACCCTAAGCCTCATCAAGGAATTTGCTTGACTTCGGGCGTAGTGGTCTAGGGAGCGAGTCTTTGGCGCGATCCTAATGATCATTAGGGTCTTTTGTCGATTTTGAGTGTAGTGCGGTGGTTTAGGGCAGGTCTTTTGTCAGAGATTATGTAGTGTAGTGTAGTGCAGTAATGTAGACGGTGTATCATGAAACAAATTTAATTTGACTTATCAGGATCATGAATGTGTGATGGTCGCGTTTTTTGGGTTATTTAGATAAGGAAAGTGTTGAGTTGAATTGGTAGATACTTGTTTGTATCATAAAAGTGTAGTCTTTTGTTTGGTGAACGCAATTTTTGCTTATTTATATAAGGAAAGTGCTGTGTTGAATTAGTGGACACTTGTTTGCATTGAAAAAGTGTAGTCTTTTGTTTGTTGGACGCAATTTTGGCTTATTTGCATAGGAAATGTGCAGTGGTTGATATAGTGGACAGTTTTGACATGTTTGGATTGCAAAGTGTAGTCATTTGATATAGTGGACACCTGTCTATGTACGCAATTTTGACATATTTGGTGATTTTAGATAGACTTTCATTAGGTTAGTTGTCAAGAAAATAAGAAGTGCGCAAATTTGGTCATTTTGGGTAGACTTTCATTAGGAAAGTGGTGAAGAAAATAAGAAGTGCGCAAATTTGTTGATTTCACATAGACTTTCATTAGGAAAGTTGTCAAGAAATTAAGGATTGCGCAAATTTGTTGATTTTGGGTGGACTTTCATTAAGAAGTGGTCAAAAGAATAAGAAGTGCGCAAATTTGTTGATTTGATATAGACTTTCATTAGGAAAGTTGTCAAGAGAACAAGAAATGCGCAAATTTGTTGATTTTAGATAGACTTTCATTAGGAAAGTGAAGAAATGAAATTTGTATAGCAAAAGTGTAGTGCTTTTATATAGTGGACAGTTGTATATGAACGCAATTTTGGCAATTTTGTGCAGCAAAAGTGTAGTGATTGATATGGTGGACAGTTGTGATGTGTTTGTGCAGAAAAGTGTAGTGTGTGATATAGTGGACAGTTGGATGTGGACGCAATTTTGGCAATTTTGCATAGGAAAAGTGTAGTGAATGATATAGTGGACAGTGTGACATGTTTGTGCAAAAAGTGTGTAGTGTTTTGATATAGTGGACATTGCTTATGTCCGCAATTTGACATGTTTGTATAGAAAGTGAGTGTTTGATATAGTGGACAGTTGTGAACATGTTTGTTGACAGAAAAATGTAGTCGTTTTGATATAGTGGACATTTGCTTATTTTCTGCATTTTTTCAGCATGCAATGAATGTTGTGTAGTGAATGTGTAGTGTTTGGATATAGTGGACCACTAGATCGCAAAAGTGGAATAGTCCGCCATTTTGAACACTGTTTGTGTCGTGAATGTGCAAGCATTTTGATATAGGTGGACTTTGTATAGAACAAAAGTGTAGTCCGCAATTTGACATTAGTTTGCTATAGCAATGTGTAAGTTGTTTTGATATCGTGGGACATTTGTATCGAACAAAGTGTAGTCCGCAATATTTGACATGTTGTAAGTAGCAAGGGTGTAGTGTTTGAATATAGTGGACATTGTATAGAAAAAAGATGTAGTCGCCAATTTTGAACATGTCTTGTATAGCCATGTGTAGTGTTTTTGATATAGTGGACATTTGTATAGAAAAAGTGTAGTCCGCAATTTTGGCATGTTTGTGTAGGAATTGTTGTTTTTGTATATAGTGGACACTAGATAAGAAAAAGTGTAGTCCGCAATTTTGGCATGTTTGTGTAGTGAATTGTTGTTTTATATAGTGGACACTAGATAAGAAAAGTGTAGTCCGCAGTTTTGGCATGTTTGTAGTGAATTTGTGTATTTTTATATAGTGGACACCAGATAAGAAAAAGTGTAGTCCGCAGTTTTGACATTGTATGATGTAGTGATTTGTTTGTATAGGATATGGACACCAGATAAGAAAAGTGTAGTCCGCAGTTGACATGTGTTTGATTTTTG
>NW_024540186.1:7500-11885 GCF_016647785.1 Suillus fuscotomentosus
GAAGTTCATTACAAAAAAGTCAAGGAAAAAGTCTATTGAAAAGATGCAAAAAATGCGAAGGCAATAAGAAAAAGATTAGGAAAAAGGGTAGACAAAAAACCACAGCACCTAGGATTCCCGTGTGGTCCCCCACCATGGTACTAACTAGGCGGCACTTTGGTTAACTGCGCAGATCAGACGGGATGCGGTGCTTTCAAAGTCCTATGGCCGTGGATAACATATAGAAAGGAAAAGGGACCATATGGGCACTCTCCCATACTGCAAACAAGCCTTATTTGCGCAAATTTGGTGATTTTTGGTAGACTTTCATTAGGAAAGTTGTCAAAAGAATAAGAAGTGCGCAAATTTGGTCATTTTACATAGACTTTCATTAGGAAAGTTGTCAAGAAAATAAGAGGTGCGCAAATTTGGTCATTTTACATAGACTTTCATTAGGAAAGTTGTCAAGAAAATAAGAGGTGCGCAAATTTGGTCATTTTACATAGACTTTCATTAGGAAAGTTGTCAAGAAAATAAGAGGTGCGCAAATTTGGTCATTTTACATAGACTTTCATTAGGAAAGTGTAGCAAATAGTTGTGTTTGATATAGTGGACATTTTGTTATGGACGCAATTTTGGCAATTTTGTATACAAAAGTGTAGTGATTGATATAGATATAGTGGACATTTGGGTATGGACGCAATTTTGGACATGTTTGTGTAGCAAAAGTGTAGTCATTTGATGTAGTGGACAGTTTGTAAGGAAAAGTGCAACAAAGTGTAGTGTTTGATATAGTGGACATTTTGTTTTATGGACGCAATTTTGACATGTTTGTATACAAAAAGTGTAGTGTTTGATATAGTGGACACTAGATAAGAAAAAGTGTAGTCCGCAGTTTTGACATGTTTGTATAGCAATGTGTAGTGTTTTGATATAGTGGACATTTGTATAGAAAAAGTGTAGTCCGCAATTTTGGCATGTTTGTGTAGTGAATTTGTTGTGTTTTTATATAGTGGACACTAGATAAGAAAAAGTGTAGTCCGCAGTTTTGACATGTTTGTATAGCAATGTGTAGTGTTTTGATATAGTGGACATTTGTATAGAAAAAGTGTAGTCCGCAATTTTGGCATGTTTGTGTAGTGAATTTGTTGTGTTTTTATATAGTGGACACTAGATAAGAAAAAGTGTAGTCCGCAGTTTTGGCATGTTTGTGTAGCAAAGTGTAGCATTTTGATATAGTGGACAGTTGCATGTGGACGCAATTTTGACATGTTTGCATTAGGAAAGTGTAGTGTTTGTGCGAGTTTTTTTGAATTGGTGGACACATAAGGAAATGGACGCAAATTTCACTATGATTCATTAGGAAACATGGCATTTTCGTGTTTTTTCTTATCATTCTCACTCAATTCGTAGTCAACCGTCTTTCACCCGTAGACTTTATTGTTTCTGGACCCAATTGGCACCTCTGACACAAGTATAGCTTGTCCCCAACCGCTCCTCTTTGAGTTACAGCTATTTTCGCTGTTTTTCAGTATTTCCTTATCTTTTTTTCTCATTTCATAAACAAAAGCCTTGAGCCCCTAGACTTTATTTTTCATGCAGCCTGTGGGCATGGCTGCGCAAAATTTCAGGTCAGCATGATCAAATTTGGTGCATTTTCAATAGGAAAATGTAATTTTGACACATTTTGATAAGGAAAGTGTAGTGTTTTGTTGTTGTGGACGCAATTTTGGCTTGTTTGCATAGGAAAGTGTAGTGTGAGAACTAGTGGACACTAGGAAAGCGTTGTGGACGCATTTTTTGACCATTTCATAAGGTTTTTCCTAATGTGGCTGCAAAAGTCAAGGATTTGGGGAGACTGAATTCTACATAGTTCCAAAATGCTCAAAAACGCGATATAGTGGACGCCGTTTTTCACGCCTACTGCGCTCCGTGTACAACAGGGACAAACAACACAGCTTTCCTACTATATGGGGGCATGCACAGCAAACAATAGGGCTTATGAGAAAAACAAAGCTAATGGGCGCGTTTTTAGGGTTTTTGATAATGGACCCTATGCTTATGAGGTGCGTGCACGAGCAATGTATATGGCTGTTATACGGACGCGTTTTTGAGGGTTTTTGCTATGCTTTCGTTAGGATACGAGGCTAATGGCCGCGAATGCGATACTTTTTCTAAGCTTTCATAAGGATATGAAGCTAATGCCCGCGAATGCGATACTTTTTCTAAGCTTTCGTGAGGGTACGGAGCTAATGCCCGCGAATGCAACAGTTTTTACTACGCTTTCGCTAGGGTAGACGGAATTGCCCTAATGGAAGGGCGCTCGGGTGAGGTCTATGCGTCGGACCTCATCTATGAAACCAGCCTTCGGTAAGGCTGTAGATCGCGAGGCCTGCCATCTCTTGGCCTCGGGGTAAGGGCGCATGCTGGAGGGGCGCGTCCTCCCTTTTGAGGGAGGAACCTACGCTCCTCTTCAGGGTCCTCCTTAGGGAGGATCTTGAAGGGGAGTGAAGGGAAGCGCTTCGAAGGCGAGAAGAGGGAAGGGGGGAAGGGGGCGAGAAAAGAAAAAGGGAAAGGGAAAGGGAAAGAAAAAGGGAGGGCGAAGAAGAAGAGCGAGGAAGAAAAAAAAGTAATGAAAGATAAGCGAGCGAAAGAAAGCGAATCGATTCGCTGCGTCGCATAAGCGAAACGCCGACTCTCGTAAGATTAGGTGTTTAGTTGGGTTAGTTAGGGCAGTGGTTTAGGGCAGGTCTTTCATAACCCTAAGCCTCATCAAGGAATTTGCTTGACTTCGGGCGTAGTGGTCTAGGGAGCGAGTCTTTGGCGCGATCCTAATGATCATTAGGGTCTTTTGTCGATTTTGAGTGTAGTGCGGTGGTTTAGGGCAGGTCTTTTGTCAGAGATTATGTAGTGTAGTGTAGTGCAGTAATGTAGACGGTGTATCATGAAACAAATTTAATTTGACTTATCAGGATCATGAATGTGTGATGGTCGCGTTTTTTGGGTTATTTAGATAAGGAAAGTGTTGAGTTGAATTGGTAGATACTTGTTTGTATCATAAAAGTGTAGTCTTTTGTTTGGTGAACGCAATTTTTGCTTATTTATATAAGGAAAGTGCTGTGTTGAATTAGTGGACACTTGTTTGCATTGAAAAAGTGTAGTCTTTTGTTTGTTGGACGCAATTTTGGCTTATTTGCATAGGAAATGTGCAGTGGTTGATATAGTGGACAGTTTTGACATGTTTGGATTGCAAAGTGTAGTCATTTGATATAGTGGACACCTGTCTATGTACGCAATTTTGACATATTTGGTGATTTTAGATAGACTTTCATTAGGTTAGTTGTCAAGAAAATAAGAAGTGCGCAAATTTGGTCATTTTGGGTAGACTTTCATTAGGAAAGTGGTGAAGAAAATAAGAAGTGCGCAAATTTGTTGATTTCACATAGACTTTCATTAGGAAAGTTGTCAAGAAATTAAGGATTGCGCAAATTTGTTGATTTTGGGTGGACTTTCATTAAGAAAGTGGTCAAAAGAATAAGAAGTGCGCAAATTTGTTGATTTGATATAGACTTTCATTAGGAAAGTTGTCAAGAGAACAAGAAATGCGCAAATTTGTTGATTTTAGATAGACTTTCATTAGGAAAGTGAAGAAATGAAATTTGTATAGCAAAAGTGTAGTGCTTTTATATAGTGGACATTTGTATATGAACGCAATTTTGGCAATTTTGTGCAGCAAAAGTGTAGTGATTGATATGGTGGACAGTTGTGATGTGTTTGTGCAGAAAAGTGTAGTGTGTGATATAGTGGACAGTTGGATGTGGACGCAATTTTGGCAATTTTGCATAGGAAAAGTGTAGTGAATGATATAGTGGACAGTTGTGACATGTTTGTGCAAAAAGTGTGTAGTGTTTTGATATAGTGGACATTTGCTTATGTCCGCAATTTTGACATGTTTGTATAGGAAAAGTGTAGTGTTTGATATAGTGGACAGTTGTGACATGTTTGTGCAGAAAAGTGTAGTGTTTTGATATAGTGGACATTTGCTTATGTTCGCAATTTTGACATGTTTGTGTAGTGAATGTGTAGTGTTTTGATATAGTGGACACTAGATAGAAAAAGTGTAGTCCGCAATTTTGACATGTTTGTGTAGTGAATGTGCAGCATTTTGATATAGTGGACATTTGTATAGAACAAGTGTAGTCCGCAATTTTGACATGTTTGTATAGCAATGTGTAGTGTTTTGATATAGTGGACATTTGTATAGAACAAGTGTAGTCCGCAATTTTGACATGTTTGTATAGCAATGTGTAGTGTTTTGATTTATATTGGACATTTGTATAGACAACAAAATTTAGTCCACGCAATTTTTGACCTGTTGTATAGCATGTGTCGTGTTTTGATATAGT
>NW_024540187.1:0-11878 GCF_016647785.1 Suillus fuscotomentosus
TCATGGTTACCTAATTCTTTCAGAAGCTCACGTGCAGACATCACAGTTTTCGGTGAAGGGTACACATTCAGATGGTGATCTGAACAATGTGTTGGGGTCTTGCAGACCTAGCTGCTATTCGACCCTAAAGGGTGTCTGGACCAGGCGCAAGCTCAGAGGAGAGAAATATCATAAAAAAATACTGACTCCCAGACTCTACTGTAACTGGTGAAAAGATTGCTTGATTATGTAAGCTACAAAGTGCCAACATAAGGTAAGGTAAAAACAGTCTCTACAGACCACCCAGAAATGAATCCCTACATCTCATGGAACTTAAATCAGGACTGTCCCAGCTCACTACCTATGCAAACCAAAGCTAAGCTAAACTTAAGAGAACTAACCTGGGGGTCCTCAAACACCTTTTGTTTCCTTGACGCGTATGCCAGGTAAACTGCGCCAGTGAGTGAGGGTCAGGCAATGCAATAAAACGATAATCCCAGACTTGCTTTTAGTACTGGAGGAGCAGCGATGCTAAAGTGAAAAATGCGCGATGATGGTTGCATGGATGACGATGGGGAGTAGACGGATAGAAAGAGGCGAACGAGGGCTTCGAAATGAGTATAGGGTTGACTAGGTTTGGTGGAGAACTGAGGGAGATATGAAGGAAATGGTGAAAACGCGCGAAAATAGCGAAAACAGCGAGTAGCGAGGGCGCGGGCGGGCGTATCGGAAATCTGATCAGATGGATGGAAAGCGCGGAAAAATGCGGTCAGAACGCGCCTAAGGCGATGGGCGCGCGCTCACGGGGCGACGAGATATAAAGAAAGCGCAAAAATGGGGCGAAAAAATAGGGGGGAACGCGCAAATGCGAATAGCGAGCGAACGGCTGAGCGCGCGAAGGCGCGGATATGCGCGAATGAAAGCCATGAACGAGGGCTTCAAAACGGATATAGGGTCGATGGGGTTTCGATGCGAAATGGGCTGGTGAAAGTGCGAAAAGTGCGGAGGTGCAAGAGGGAGGAGGAGGAAGGGGTATGGTGCAGGGCAACAAGGGCTGGTCCTATCAAAAAGCGGATTGGGGCAATGGACAGAGCCACTGAGGGATGGTAAATGGCCAAAAGAGCTAGATGAGACAGGCCTTTGAGCACCCAGAAAACCCTTATCTCCCCTCAACTTCTCAAAAACACCAAAAACTCGATATCTCCACAACTACTGCTCCAATTTCGATGAGGCAGGGCTCAAAATGATCGTACGGACGTGGGGAATACGACCCTAAGTTTGCGAGAGATCCGCTCGAAAAACGCGTGGGAAAAATGCTTATCAATGCGCTGGGGAGGAGGAGAAGATGCTGAAAAGTGGGAATGTGGGAGAAGCTGGTAATGAATGACTGTGGTTGGATAATAGGCGAATTTGGGGGATGATTGGAGAGCTTGGAGAGCCTAGAAACACAAGAAACCCTCGCGGTGGGCTCCAGTTGAAGGTACAACAATTCAGATGGTGAGTCTGAACAATGTGTTGGGTCTTGCAGAACCTAGCTGCTATTCGACCCTAAAGGGTTTCTGGACCAGGCTCAAGGCTCAGAGGAGAGGAAATATCATAGAAAACTGCTGAGCACTCAGACTCATACTGGTAACTGGTGAAAAGATTGCTTGATTATGTAAGCTACAAAAGTGCCAACATAAGGTAAGGTAAAAACAGTCTCTACAAGCCCAACCAGAAATGAATCCCTACATCGGGACGTTGAAACGCTGGTGGTGAAGGATTGACTTCACTCGCGGGTGAGGGGCTGGTGCGCAAAGATACCACGACAGTTTCATCCTTGGAGGTGCGTAGCTTTTTCCTACGGCTTACAAACTCTTTGAAAGAGGTTATTGCCAACGAAAGATGCTTTTTTGTCATCAAGCATGAGTGTTGATGTTGAATGAAGTAGTTCTGCGCCATAAAAGTGCGCCCGCAAATGCAACTGTAATGGGACACTGACATGTGGGGTAGATAACTAGAGCAAAAAGTGTCACTCGAGCAAGGAGTCTACGGATGAAGGTAACCAAAAAACAGCAAGATGCTATGGCGCAGTGATAGCAGCTTAGATGTGTAATGGGTGCCATTACTGCCATACATAGCCAGGAACACAATGGTGCTGAGATGATGGGCCACAGACGGGGATATATACTTTCAGGTGTGTGAATGCCAGGCCTATCCAACAGCAACCTGCAATGTCTGTGCCACCTTCCCCATCTTCTTCTGCATACTCAACCATGGAACCCACAAGATTTAAAGCCGACCCCAAGGTGGTGGAGATCTTAGTGAGGATCATAACTGCATGCCATGGTATACTTCATTACCATGGCCAAACAAGAGAACTGGCAATGTTTCAATGGTAGATTAGTTATTTGCATGGAGATCATAACTAAAATAACACATACAACTGATCTACAGGCCAACCACTCGACATGGGCACAAAATCCACCCTTCATCATTTGCTGAATATTGTGAGGTGCATGCTTTCTGATACCCATGTTGCCTTTGCGGCACGGGTGACCGGTACATTGAGGTGTCAATATTCCAATGAACTGAAGGGATATGTTGGGGGGAGTACATCGCTGAATGCACAACCCAAACTTGCGGCTACATGCGTTGGGTGACTTTCTTCAATCAAAGTGGGTGGTTGGCTGATCTTTTATTCATTAGTAAATGTTGAGAAATTCGTTGGCAGAGCCGACGTACTGGCTATCTATTATCCTCAGCTCCAGGAGGTGCATGTTCATGATTGGCACGTCCTCATAATTTCATCTTGAGATCCTTGCAGGTTGATCCATGAACCATGGCTGCAACTCCATCAGTCTATATTAATATCCACCTGGGCAGGAGGACATCTTACCGTCTTGTCTTACACACTGCGAGCATGTGCTGATGCATTGTTTCACCTACTATAAATACATTTACAACTCGGATATATAGTACCACAATAATTCACTTACATGTGCATAAGTTTCACTACTACAACTACACTACGCTTAAGTTCAACCAAACATCAACTGCATCAATACAAGTACATGAATGTTCGGAAAAAGGAATCATGTGAGCCAAGTAGCGTTTGTATAGAGACTGACTTTGAAAATGGAACTCCGCCGGCAGCATCCGACATACATGAAATGCTGAGTAAGCGAGTCCAAGCATCTTTGTATTGCGGTCTGATGAGCCCTTCATCTGATTTACATTTACTATGTGGTTCTCCGTCGCATCACTTTCATTTTCTCATTTTCAGTTGCAGATATGATACACCACATTGCATGATTCAGGTATACAGAAATAAGCTGTACTTCTAAAAGTCGTAAGTAAAGAACGAATATTCAGGCCACCAACCAGTGTCTACAAATATTTTTGAGAAACATCAGTGGGTTAGATCATGCTACAGAGTGCTATGGAGACTCTGGAATGATGTGTAATGAATTACGTTTCCCTGATGAATACTTCTTCACCCCTTCCGTACCATGAACTAATGCCCCAACCACTCTGTCTGGCCGTATCACAAACACCTTTGTCTGACCAGCTTCCATCAGGTAAGCTGAATAAGCATGGCCCTCCTGATCAATGAGAACGAGATCAGCAGGAGATACGACAGACATTACTGATGTCGATGATGGCAGAACGACTGCCGATCATATGACACTTTTGTTGTATGTCTCCAGTGCACCCAATATCAGGGTGGCATCAGCGAGACCCAGCGCAAATACAAGGATTGTGTGGTACCAGGGTCTGTACAAACTAAAAAGTGTAGTTGTGCCAGGCTCTGTGCGCCCCACCTGCAGCATATTGGGTGCATCAGGCACCCTGTCCCCGGCCTCCAGATGCCCCTCGTCAAGCACTCCGTATGTGTTGATTGGTTTTGTGACTGAAGTCACAAATTCATCGAGTACGATGGTGCTGAATCGGCAGTTGATGCCGAGCATGAACAGGATGGAATTTTGTTCGATCTGCGGCTCTTTAGATGCCATCGTCTTGTTGAGAATCGAGGTGGTCACACCGAGCATCTCAGAGATCACAGGCAGACGCTCAGCACTGTATGTCTCGAGAAGAGATTTGTTGGCAAGCCCTTTCGATGAGCGCAAGCTTCCATCCTAGATTGAACTGGTGTAGTGTTACGACGGTAGTCGCGTGTGGACTGGGATAATCTAACAGCGACGATCATGACAGTGATACCTCGTGCTGAGAGTCCAAAGGTCGGCTCCTACAGACGAGTAAGAGTTGCTTATGCTCACGGAGGCGAGCAATGATAGCAGTTACAGACAGAAGGGGCTTCAAGTCCTTCAGAAGGTGCGAGTCGAATGTCGAGCAGGTAGCTTTAGCAAGACAAGGAGTTCAAGGTAAAACCCAGTAAGATCAAAGTAAGGAACATCTACTTTAATCTATCGACCTTATATAAGGCTACTCTATCATATCTAAGCTCAGCTTGAAGCTGGGTTCTAAGTGCTTATCTATCGAGTCAGAGATACCATGCATGAGGCAGGCTTCTATCTATGATAAGGACATGTGGTCGTCCTTCTATCATTACATGAGGCAATCATGAGGCTTGCCTTCTATCTTGATAACATTAATAGGTCTTCTAGACCTATGTCGTCATATCATGTAAGCGATCCAGACCGCTTATCTAATCTGGCATCTTCCAGACTTCTCTTCTAATTGTTATCTGTCATCAAGGCCTAAAGGCCCAGGTATCGTGTTGTTGCCGTGCAGGGTGGCAGAGGGCATATCTGTAGCTGGGGGCTCACGTCATGTTACTGTAACATGTAGGGCGCAGTCAGTTGCAACACACATGCTGCATCTACCCGACTCACTGCATCTTGTATGCCTGAATTGAGTCCCTGTTCATAGACAAATGAGCAAGTATTAGGAACAATCAGATCAACCATACCTGACCACCCATTGGGCTATGGACACTTGGATATGTGTTAGTGGTAGTTTACGAAGAATCATTCAAATATAGCATACTGAGCAGCATCTATGATGACATTCATGAGCATAGCAATGCACATCTTGAACAGAACCACATACTGCCTGCAACGAGCACTCGACCCTTGCTAAACTTATTCACCATCCAGATATTACTAGGCCTGGAACGAACCAGGTGAACACACATCAACAGACAGAAACACAAAACGCACTTGAAGTAGCTCATCCAAACCAGCTTGTTGAATGAAATCTCCATTGGCATTAACAACGTGATGGTCTCGAAAACGAGCTTTCGCTCTTGGTGATCTTAGTCAAATCTAGTTCATGGCCAAAGAAGAAAAATTGCCAGCCATCAGCATCAATTTCGTCTGCTGAGCGCAATGAGAGGCTGCATATAGTCAATATACATGTCTCCAAGCTCAACTGAACATACCCTTGTTCATTCCAGTTTCCAAATCAGTGCCAATACTTCAAGACTACATTAGAAGAGCTTTCCATGAGATATGTGAAAAATGGACGTACCAGTCTTTCGAGGCCAACGTCTGTCAAGCAGATATCTCCTGTCACAACCTGGGCATCATCTCTAGTCTCGCCCAAAAATGTGAGGCCAAGTTGCTTGCGCACGATGCCTGCAAAGCCACTTTCAGTCTCGTGTGTCCCAACAGATTTAGCTGCATCTCACTTTTAGTGCCATCAGCGCCAATGATCCACTTGGTATCAAAAGTCTCTGATATGCCATTCTTTGCTAGAACAACAGTGACTCCCTCATCAGACTGCTCGAACGAGCGGAGTTTGGTGCTGATCTTGACATAACAAGAGAATTTCTCTAGGTGGTGTTGCAGAATGACATCTAGGAGTTGTTGACCCATTGATCTGTGGCCGTTCTAACAAAACCGAGTCAGAATGAAGGTTTGATCAGGCGACAGTGTTGCACATGAATGGTATTGCTGGAGTATATTCGACATGCGGGACCAGCACTACATCTTTCAGACTTTCCAATGTTCTGGGCTTGTAAAAGCGGATGAGAGGGGCTGGTTTTGCCAGACTAATGACTTCTGAAATGCCCAGGAAGTTGTAGAGTTCGTGGGAACGTGGCTAGATAGAGCATGCCTTTAGTGAGACCAGCAATGTGACAAGTGGATGTGCGACAAACCCACATTCCAGTACCACACTGTCCGATGCGAGGATGGGGGTCTTTATTGATGATGCAAACTGAGATACCATTTTGGAAGAGTGTCAACGCTGCTACCAGACCCACTGGCCCAGCGTCAATCTAACAAGGAATTCAGCTGAGATGTAAACATGTGTCATAGGTCGCCACTTACAACTAGTACGGGGATGAGCAGTATTCATGGATAACACTAACACTGACAGGAGGATTAGTTGGTTCGAAATCCAACGATTTGGAAGAGAGGCAGGTAGCTATAACTTCATGGAGACTGGGCCGATCCAAAGATGGTGCTAACTTAGCTGCACCAAGTTGGCCCGAAGCCGCGTTGTTGACACCATGGTATCACATAATTTGTCCGATATGTCTCACTGCAGAAGGGGCACGTGCTGGGGTGTTTGAGAGAAATACAGACATTCTAAATATGAAGCTAATTCTTCACTGTAGAGACGAATCAGATGACATGGGCCTCACAGATGATGGATTCGAATCACTACCACACATTCATTCTGACTCATCATCAACTGTACAGTTTTATAACCAAATATGTTCCCATGCATCAGCGTATAGGTGCCTGGATGTTTGGATCCGACGAAACCCTCTTCCTACCAAAAGTGGGAGTTGGGGATCGAAATATATATAATTAGAGGACTGGGAAGGTGCACCAGAGAGCTTCGTGTGTCAGGAACAAAGGTACATACTGTGCTAATACCAATGTGCGTTGTCAGCAAGCCAAATTAGATAAGGGATGACACACACTGATTGAAGTGCAGCTTTCAGAAGAAACTGAGGGCATACCTCTGAGTGAAGGGACAAAACATGCTATTTGTCGCCATCATACTCTGGATACTGTGTTAGACTCTACAAGAACTGGAGGATATCAGGTCACCTACTCTACCATGATACCGAAAACGATCATAATGTGGTCTCCATCCTCGAGAGTAATAGAGGCTGACGGATTGCAGGCATGTCGTCCTCTCTCTGTTGTTCTACCATAAGGTTCTTAAACTTGTTATTAAATAGTTCGAGTCTGGGAACGTATGCTATATCGGCCTAGAAGGCTAGTGAGCTGAGCTTCATGTCCAAATTTAGTTCATACCATGTTATCTGGTGTATATGGGCCCACTCTGAATTCATAAGCATCACGAGAAATCTTTTTGTTGTTCACGACTAGCAGTTGCTCCTTGCGACAGACCCTGTAGTTTTTTCCAGCCTTAAGCACTTTAGTCTCTGTAATTGCAGGTGAGTGTCGAATAGAAGAAAAGAATAGTGGTAGAGACGGACCAGTATAGTTGTCATATCCCCCTGTTCAATGCTATCGAGTGGACCGGTGATGAGCCACATGATAGTCTGTTAGAACTAATGAGTCAATCATTATTGTTATAAGAACGATAAAGTGCTGGCATGAATGAGATACTGCAGGAACTGGGTGAAGTATAATAGAGAGAGTTGTTGCACAAGGGGTCAAACACGCAAGGTATGGTATGCCATACTATTTGCCACTGTAGCTACAAAATGTTCAGTGATATTTGCGGGTAGTTGGTGATGCCCAGTGAAAATCGACAAGAATGAGGTAGATAGGTAGCAATAGACGTCTAAGTACAGATTGAGATAGATAGAAATCTAAGAAATTCGAGATGAGAAATTTGCAAAATGAGAAATTAAAATGCAAAGTGCAAAGTTCTCAAAC
The DNA here is from genome assembly GCF_016647785.1 of Suillus fuscotomentosus. Taxonomy (NCBI): domain Eukaryota; kingdom Fungi; phylum Basidiomycota; class Agaricomycetes; order Boletales; family Suillaceae; genus Suillus; species Suillus fuscotomentosus. Next base: position 7,788 of record NW_024540187.1, read on the forward strand.
ATGCGTTTCATTTTGCAACATATGCTATGCAAATTACAATCAAATTTTGCATATTTGGAAACTTTGATTGCAATTCGTGCATGCTTAGATCAGATTGCATCGACATTCGAAATCGCTAAGTCCGAATCTGCTTAGTATGGACTCCATCCAGGCTGGCGCACACAGATTAGATGACGGCACCACTATCTATGTCTGCGACTGTGATGCCTGTCTTCATAAGACAGGAGGACGGAATACACAGGTATCGCGAGCTACTTACTTTAGACACAAGCCCATCAGACTCGCCGCATCAATTCTTCTTCCTCCGATCGCTCTTAGCATTGCGCCAGATCTCCCATCACCAGATCTTCGACACACCCCTCCACCAGCTGCATCCTCATCCAGCAAGAGGCCACAGGAAGATCTCGATGGTGGGGGACCTAGAAATCAGAAAAAGGGACGTTCTGACAGCCCAGAACTAGTGCATACATCTGAGGTAAGTCCGATTGTTTTATTCCAGAGGCTCACTCACATATTTCTAAACAGCCTGACACCCACCCTGATGAAGGTACGAGTCCTTCTACTTGATCATGATCGAGAATTAAATATTATCTAGATTTTTATCAGTATGATGGCCTCGAGTATGACACCATACCTGAGGCGCTTCCTGACGAGGAGCTTCCTGACGATCGGCTTCCTGATGAGGCCCTTCTAGAAGAGGATCAAAATTCTGACCAACCTCGCGGTTCTCAAGGTGCCGCACAGCCAGACCAACAACCTCCGGTGGCACCTATTGATCATATTGACGATCTTGATCAAAACGGAGAAGAGGGGAACGGAGAAGAGGGGAACGGATCAGAGGGGAATGGGGCAGAAACACGAACGATGGGCTGGACTGATGAAGACTTAGACGGACTTCACTGCATGGCGTGTCTTCAGGATGCTCAATACGCCATGGCTTTTATCACTGCCCTTCGAAAAGCTTCTCTGGACGACCCTTTTGCCTGTCTACCTCCTGATGCGCTCGATCGACTTCGAAACCCACCACGTGCACTCCCCGACGTCACAGATCCCGATCTCTTAATGTCCCTTAAGCTTTTTTTTGCCGACACGACGATCAAGGCATACGACCTCATTCGCGCAGCCATTTCCGAACGACACCCCGATGACGACATGTACAGCCACTACCGTGTCAAGCAGCTCTGCACTGAACTCGGTGGGGTTGTACCCCTTGTGCATGATATGTGTATCAACACGTGCTTGGCCTTTACAGGCCCCTTCGTCGATCTTGATCAATGCCCAAGGTGCGGGGAAGATTGTTGGGATCAGAAGAGAAGCACCCCGCAAAAGAAGGTTGCTCGACAGAAATTTGACACATATCCTATTGGTCCCCAATTACAGGCTCTATGGCGGCATCCTGATCACACCGAAAAGATGCGCTGGCGTGAGCAGCGCACACAGGAAATTTTGGAGGCGTTAGGCATGACAGATGGGATTCCCGACGTCTATGAAGATGTCCTTCATGGGAAGCAGTATCTAGACGCCTGCCAATCGGGGAAAATTAAAGAAGGTGATCCCGTACTCATGTTCTCAATCGATGGGGCCCAACTGTATGAATCCAAGCAGTCAGGACTGCTGGATCTATATCTGGGTCCTGTTTGATCACTCCCCGGATAAACACTATAAAAAGAAGTACGTCCTCCCTGGCGGCATAATTCCTGGCCCCAAAAAACCTAAAAACCTTGACTCGTTCATATTCCCCGGACTCCATCACTTATGCGCGATCCAGGCCGAGGGTCTTCCAATCTGGGATGGTGCACTTCACAGATTATTCACCTCCAATCCTTTCCTTTTTGTCGCAACTGCAGATGGGCCTGGAATGGCATTTCTCACCGGTCTCGTCGGACATCACGGCAAAATGAGCTGCAGGCTCTACTGTGGGCTTCCTGGTCGACATAAACTAGGTGCCCCCACTTACTATCCTGTACTTCACCAGCCGATCGGTAACCACGATCACCCCGATATTCTCATCCATCAATTACCCCCCGCCGGATCATTCGATTACGAGGCAAATCTCCATCGCATTGTCTCCTGCAGAAACGCTGCAGAATATGAATTCGCGCGCCTGGAAACAGGCATCACAAAGCCTAGCATCTTCTGCGGATTTCATTCTGATCGCATTCTCCCAGTGCCACACTCATTCGGTTCAGACATTATGCATGTAGCTGCCATCAACGCTGGAGATCTACTGATACCACTCTGGAGAGGGACATTTAGAGCCGACCCAACGGATGATAAAGCCACATGGCGCTGGGCTGTACTCGTTAAGGAAACTTGGAGGAAGCATGGATCGAGTATTGCTGACGCGACACCATACTTGCCCGGATCATTTGATCGCCCCCCTCGAAATCCCGCTGAAAAAATTCATAGCGGTTACAAGGCCTGGGAGTGGCTTCTGTATCTCTATGGAATGGGGCCAGCGACACTCTATGGAATCCTTCCAGAACCCTACTGGTCCAATTTTTGTCACCTTGCTCGAGGTTTGCGCCTCATGCAACAATATCATATTTCCCGTTCCGAACTTCTTGATGGCCATCAGCACCTTCTGTACTTCGCCGACGAATTCGAAGAAATCTATTACCAGCGCCGCAACGATCGGCTTCATTTCATTCACCCATGGATTCATTCCCTCACTCATATCGGCCCTGAGACAGTCAACAAAGGCCCTCCCATCTGTTCTTCTCAATGGACTATGGAGAGGACAATCAGTAATCTCGGCCAAGAAATCCGCCTGCATAACTCGTCTGCCTACGCCAACCTTTCTCAATGTGCCATCCGATGCTGCCAGATCAATGCCCTCAAGGCCATCATTCCCACGATCGAACCATCAACAAACGCACTTCCTAAAGGATCCTTCGATCTCGGCGAAGGCTATATTTTACTCCGTCGACGAGAAAGAACTGCACACATGGTCCGGCCTTGCGAAGCTCAAGCTATAGTTAGATTCCTGGCCAATGACAGTGGCATCGAGATTCCTTCTGCACCTCCAATTACCAAGTGGGCACGTCTTCGCCTTCCCAATGGCCAGGTTGCAAGGTCGGCTTGGAAGGAAAACGCCATGACAAAACAGCCAAGGATGGCATGCAATGTTAAGGTATGTTTATTGCATCTACATAGTTCAGCAAACTTATTTTTTACAGTTACACCTCGACGGACAGACAGCAATCGGCGAAGTACATTACTACTTCAACATGACTATACATGATCGTCGCAGGACCTTCGCCATGGTCTCGGTATACAGCGATCCACATCAAGATCTTCTTCATTGTTCCTTTCACACCGTATTCGCATGTCACCACCGCGGGGACAATTCATTGCGACTGATCGAAGTTTGTGCCATTCAATCCGTTGTGGCTATGGTCCCGCATCAGTTTCCAGGTATCAACGGTATACTTTTCTATCTTATAGAGCGACCGGGTTTGGATATCATCACGATGAGTGGTATCAATGAGGAGGACATACCTGACGAGGATTAAGGTGAGTATTCTACTAGTATTTGACAGCATTAACTGACTACATCCCAAGACTAGAAGCTGACAAGGGAAGCTGATCGCATCATTGATTGCATTGATTGCATTGATTGCATCATTTTGAACATCGTTTGTATAACTTTCACGCATTTTTGAGTCGCTCATCTGTACAATGCATTCTAGTATACAAAAATACAATTCATTACTCTATTCTAATGAAGGTCCTTTAAGTCTTGTTTGATTTGACGCACTGTAAGAAAGCTGTTGTCGGCATGCGCACGATCATACCATTTGGCGTCTTCTTCTCGTGAAACATACTTCCAATAACAGGAATCTGGACCAGGGGGACTCGGAGTGTCGAGAAGCTTTCTTCTTGATCGGGTCTTGATCGGTAAGTCTTCCGACATCACTCTCCGGCTCAGTGACACTGCTGGGATCGTTTTTGGGAAGACTCTTGATCGAGGGCTGGGGTAAGGGCTGGGGTAAGTCTTCGACATCACTCTCCGGCTGGTGACACTGCTTGGCTCGTTTTTAGGAAGATTCTTGATCGAGGGCTGGGGTAATCTTCGATCACTCTCCGGC
>NW_024540188.1:0-2500 GCF_016647785.1 Suillus fuscotomentosus
ATATCAAACACTACACATTGCTATACAACATGTCAAAATTGCGGACTACACTTGTTCTATACAAATGTCCACTATATCAAAATGCTGCACATTCACTACACAAACATGTCAAAATTGCGGACTACACTTTTTCTATCTAGTGTCCACTATATCAAAACACTACACATTCACTACACAAACATGTCAAAATTGCGAACATAAGCAAATGTCCACTATATCAAAACACTACACTTTTCTGCACAAACATGTCACAACTGTCCACTATATCAAACACTACACTTTTCCTATACAAACATGTCAAAATTGCGGACATAAGCAAATGTCCACTATATCAAAACACTACACACTTTTTGCACAAACATGTCACAACTGTCCACTATATCATTCACTACACTTTTCCTATGCAAAATTGCCAAAATTGCGTCCACATCCAACTGTCCACTATATCACACACTACACTTTTCTGCACAAACACATCACAACTGTCCACCATATCAAATCACTACACTTTTGCTGCACAAAATTGCCAAAATTGCGTTCATATACAACTGTCCACTATATAAAAGCACTACACTTTTGCTATACAAATTTCATTTCTTCACTTTCCTAATGAAAGTCTATCTAAAATCAACAAATTTGCGCATTTCTTGTTCTCTTGACAACTTTCCTAATGAAAGTCTATATCAAATCAACAAATTTGCGCACTTCTTATTCTTTTGACCACTTTCTTAATGAAAGTCCACCCAAAATCAACAAATTTGCGCAATCCTTAATTTCTTGACAACTTTCCTAATGAAAGTCTATGTGAAATCAACAAATTTGCGCACTTCTTATTTTCTTCACCACTTTCCTAATGAAAGTCTACCCAAAATGACCAAATTTGCGCACTTCTTATTTTCTTGACAACTAACCTAATGAAAGTCTATCTAAAATCACCAAATATGTCAAAATTGCGTACATAGACAGGTGTCCACTATATCAAATGACTACACTTTGCAATCCAAACATGTCAAAACTGTCCGCTATATCAACCACTGCACATTTCCTATGCAAATAAGCCAAAATTGCGTCCAACAAACAAAAGACTACACTTTTTCAATGCAAACAAGTGTCCACTAATTCAACACAGCACTTTCCTTATATAAATAAGCAAAAATTGCGTTCACCAAACAAAAGACTACACTTTTATGATACAAACAAGTATCTACCAATTCAACTCAACACTTTCCTTATCTAAATAACCCAAAAAACGCGACCATCACACATTCATGATCCTGATAAGTCAAATTAAATTTGTTTCATGATACACCGTCTACATTACTGCACTACACTACACTACATAATCTCTGACAAAAGACCTGCCCTAAACCACCGCACTACACTCAAAATCGACAAAAGACCCTAATGATCATTAGGATCGCGCCAAAGACTCGCTCCCTAGACCACTACGCCCGAAGTCAAGCAAATTCCTTGATGAGGCTTAGGGTTATGAAAGACCTGCCCTAAACCACTGCCCTAACTAACCCAACTAAACACCTAATCTTACGAGAGTCGGCGTTTCGCTTATGCGACGCAGCGAATCGATTCGCTTTCTTTCGCTCGCTTATCTTTCATTACTTTTTTTTCTTCCTCGCTCTTCTTCTTCGCCCTCCCTTTTTCTTTCCCTTTCCCTTTCCCTTTTTCTTTTCTCGCCCCCTTCCCCCCTTCCCTCTTCTCGCCTTCGAAGCGCTTCCCTTCACTCCCCTTCAAGATCCTCCCTAAGGAGGACCCTGAAGAGGAGCGTAGGTTCCTCCCTCAAAAGGGAGGACGCGCCCCTCCAGCATGCGCCCTTACCCCGAGGCCAAGAGATGGCAGGCCTCGCGATCTACAGCCTTACCCAAGGCTGGTTTCATAGATGAGGTCCGACGCATAGACCTCACCCGAGCGCCCTTCCATTAGGGCAATTCCGTCTACCCTAGCGAAAGCGTAGTAAAAACTGTTGCATTCGCGGGCATTAGCTCCGTACCCTCACGAAAGCTTAGAAAAAGTATCGCATTCGCGGGCATTAGCTTCATATCCTTATGAAAGCTTAGAAAAAGTATCGCATTCGCGGCCATTAGCCTCGTATCCTAACGAAAGCGTAGCAAAAACCCTCAAAAACGCGTCCGTATAACAGCCATATACATTGCTCGTGCACGCACCTCATAAGCATAGGGTCCATTATCAAAAACCCTAAAAACGCGCCCATTAGCTTTGTTTTTCTCATAAGCCCTATTGTTTGCTGTGCATGCCCCCATATAGTAGGAAAGCTGTGTTGTTTGTCCCTGTTGTACACGGAGCGCAGTAGGCGTGAAAAACGGCGTCCACTATATCGCGTTTTTGAGCATTTTGGAACTATGTAGAATTCAGTCTCCCCAAATCCTTGACTTTTGCAGCCACATTAGGAAAAACCTTATGAAATGGTCAAAAAATGCGTCCACAACGCTTTCCTAGTGTCCACTAGTTCTCACACTACACTTTC
>NW_024540189.1:0-11699 GCF_016647785.1 Suillus fuscotomentosus
GTAATTACACCCGGAGAACGTTTTGGAGTCACGCATGGGATAACGTACCCTTCAAGTACGCTATACCGAATCCATGCCACTTCTCGTATCCTGACGGGTGGCCTCGTTGGTCTACAGTATGCCGGCAGCCTAAAGAAAATAGATGCTTAGCCCTTAAACTTTATAATAGACTCACTTCGTGAGCATCACCTTCGACAGATAGGCATGTGGGTATAAGTAGGCGCCTACTGTGCACTAGGCAAAATGATCGATCAGTATTGGTATTATTGGCTCTAGAAGCATCGGTGCTTGGAAATTGGCGGAAAAACGTGTACTGCCAGTGCGGAACAGACGCGCAGCCTGAGTTTGAACTAGTTCCAGGCTCCCAGAGCACTTGATGCCAGTGGAAGCTCTCGCCAGCTAGTTGTGCGCTCATGATAGAGAACGAAAGGCTAAATGCGACCTCGTTGGGAAACCCCAAAGCAACCACTAACATGTCGGGACAGATTGAAAAGTGTACTGTCAGTAATAAAGATTCCCTGCCATGACTTTTGCGCGAAGCTCCATGATTTGAAGAAAAGATAGAGAGATTCAATGCAAGCTCGGTCTGCGAAGTTGAAGCTGAAATTGAATAATCAGTCAAAAGTTGAAACTAGGATCATTGATCCCACGATCTCATGATGACCCCAGGCAGGTGACTGCTTGTATGTTGTTGTACCATGCTAGCAAGCACCTGATCGCTCAGGCTCATTTCAGAGACATCCCCAGACGCCTACTATCAATGTCTCTTACATCCCTGAAGCATTCTCATCGAGAAACACGTTGCGATCGCAGCAGTACGGAGAGCATGTCTCGTGACTTCCACTGTGTTCAATCAATTAGTCCGAGACAGAACGGATACCCTCAAGAAGGAAGACGATTCACCAGTGACAGGTATCAATTTCCGTCTTTCAGGTTTGAGGTCGTAGCTAATCAATTTTATGAAGTCGGAGATTATGCTGCACAGGCGGTTATCAATACTGTTTTGAGGAATGCATTCCCCGAAGATCCTATCGTCGGCGAGGAGGGTGCAGATGCCCTCCGGCAAGGATCAAATACTAAACTGCGGGAACGAGTGGTCTCCTTGGCTACCAATGCATTGCGGGAAGATCTCATCGACGGGGAAAAAGCGCAATGGGGCTTAGGTTCTCAACACGAGCACAGTTCAGAGGCCCTGTTAAAGGCGATAGATGAAGGAAACGATACGGGTGGTCCAAATAAACGTGAGGCTATGTTGTATATCGTTAATTCCGTATTCTGACCTGCACTCAGGCATGTGTGGACAGTTGACCCTATCGATGGAACGAAAGGCTTCTTGCGCGGTGGCCAATATGCCGTTTGTTTGTCTCTCATTGTGAATAGCCAGGTTGTACTGGGCGTCATCGGATGTCCGAATATACAAATACACCCTGCAAGCCCTGATGAAGAAAAGGGTTGTATCTTCGTTGCGGTCCGAGGGCAAGGCGCCTTTCAGGTAATCTCTAATTCTGTATGCCAAATGTATGATTCCCTTAATTTCCTCAAACAGAACACCTTGTCTGGCACCAGTGCGATTAAACTCCCTTTCTTTTCTTCAGAGAAGTCATATGTCCTGCAATCAGAAGAGTCGAAGCACACGAATATACCATTGATTAGACGGGTTTCTGACGAGCTCCACCTTACTGAATGGGGAATGGATAGCCAGGCCAAATATTGCTGTCTTGCCAGAGGAGAGGGCGCGGTGTATCTTCGCATGCCGGCCCCTACCATTGGCGGTAAACAGCCTTACGAGGAGCGAATCTGGGTAAGTCATTTGACAATCAATGATTTAGTAGCGCTAATAATTCTGTTACCCTGACTTGCAGGATCATGCCCCTGGAAGCATCCTCATTGAGGAGGCAGGTGGCAAAATCACAGATTCTGAGGGCGCTCCACTCCAATTCGGACTTGGGAGGGGAATGGGAGAGAATCACGGCTTTGTAGCCACAGTCGATGAAGAACTCCACGCGCGAGTGGTATCAGCTATCAAGCGGGCTCAACTCGCGGAGGATCCTAAAAAGACGAATCCTACACTTTAAGAGTGCCCTTTAGACGAGGTGCTACTTCTATCAGACGCTGGTATAACACATGGTTCCCTGGATACCTCCTAGGGTTGCCAATCGGATAACTATTGGAAATCAAGTGTCAAGCCGTACGTTAGCTGAGGGCGCTATTATTTCCTCAGTCACCTTCTGGACATCAAACTGGAAGGCGACCATTAGTGCCCCCTCATCAAATATTGCCTCCCACCGAATTAAGACATTCTATTGGAAATTTCTGTTTGCATTCCCTATGGCGGTGTTGTGTATGCTTGGCGAATCAACACAGTACTCAGCGCCAGTTTCGACCAGTTGATCAGCTCGGCCTCCTGGCTAGTCATTGTCGTATTATACTACGTACTTATTAGTACGGGGAATGATGGTGAAGCGTCTATCTTAAGCTTCTGAGACTCGACTGAGCGTCTAAGATTACGCCACATATGCCCATTTGATCTAACTGTACTCGAGTCGAAGTCAGTACGAGTTGAGCATGAGAGTTCTGACTAATTAAGGGGCGTGTGAACACGTTAAGAGCGGCGATGATTCTGTCAGGTCCTGGCGCTTCACAATGTCCTCAGTACTTCCTCCTGGCAGATTCCGTTTTGCCGCTTCGCTGCCGCGGAGCATTCCTACGAACACCTAGCTTGGGCGCTTGATACGAGCGCTATATCTGAGAATGCTTCTTGCCTCATGGTCGGCCGCGACAATCACACCGAGACAGCGCTAATTCACCTGTTATTTACCTCAGCTCTTTCGGCTCACCGTATATTCTATGCTTTCTGGCAAAAATGATTGATCAGGCCACTCTTCAGACTGCGACATATAACATCAGGCATATAGCTACCGGACAATACGTTGCTCTCAAGGACATCAAGAGAACTTCGACTTTGATTGTCCTCCAAGATAGTCACTTTGAACACCTTGCAGTGAGCCTTCATAGAGTTGGCCTCTATATGCTAACTTTTCTTTGACAGTGGGTTTTGGACAAGCTGGCAGGACTTGAAGACACGTATCATGTCAGAAGTTTCCTGCAGAACACTTTTGCTCAGACGGGAGAGTCTCCCACCGCGGGCGCTGGAATCACTTCTGGGACAGAATCATACCCATGGCTCATTCGTCCCGCCGCCAGCGGTTTTGGTGACTTCTATCTGTGAGTGACGTAGTCATCATTGACGCGGTTTCTCAAACACGCAAGGTACCTAGCATTTCACCTCAGTCAGATCCCTCTCTCTATTGGACCATCGTAAAGACAAGGGATGGTACAAATGTAAGCTTATCTAAACTTGACTTGCGGCCTCATGCTCATCAGTTGTTGCAGGCTATACTAACCAACAATCCACAGCATCATGTATACTGGGAATTTGTCAAGATATCTGCCTAAGGATGAAAGCTGGGAATTGGGTGGGTGGTGACACTGGGCCTGGGGTTCCAGAGTGGAGTGCGAGGTGTCATAGTTCAGGTTCACGTCCAGCCAGATCTCAGCAGAATTTTTGTGTAGTAGTACTGTTTTCTGTGTTCTAAATGGTTCATTAAAAGTTCATGAAAAAAACTCATCATGCCATGCATCTAAAGCTGTGCTTGCGATGGGTAGCCGGTCACTTCTATTTGTTCTGGTGTCCCACTCGACTGCGGCTTTTATGTATCCGACCACTGTTCAGAAGTGGAACAACCCATACTATGGCTGTGTTCATTACTCTATATGATTGCATCCCCGGCAAGAGTCCGAACATCATGCCTGTGATGCCAACTTGCGCCACCCCATCTGCATCTTCGCCTTCGCGAATGAATGATTAGTGCCTTGAGGCCACTAAAATCGTCCGCAATGCCCTTCGTGTGCATGCGGAGTTCATACCGTGACGAGTCCACTGAACTTGGGAAGCTGGAGCAAAATTAACCCTGGTACTATTCATACTGTCTCGACACTACCATGATTATCATCGGGGAATTCGGACCATGTGTCTTGACTCTGATGACTATAAGAATGGCCTGGTAAATGCAAGGTTGCCATCAAAAGTTCTACACACTGTCCCATTTCGAGAAACACAACTCGTTCATTTGTGCACTCACCTTCGCGACGATGATGATTCCAGGGCAACCTTAAAACTGGAGGACTTACACTTCTTCGGAATGCTAGTACAAATGACTTTGTCGTTGTACAAGGCCCCAAAACTGCTGCCCTGGTAACAAGCAACGATGGTCGGGCAGAGAATGCCGCAGTACGTTCAACCCATGGATCATGTCACGGAGGAACATAAAATAAATAAATAACATTCTACAGTGGGTCCTTGAAAAACTCAGTGGGCATTACGACAAGTACAACATCAGAAATTTCGCGCAAAACTCATATGCCACTGTCAACACTGGTGCAAAAAGAAGCGCTGCACTCACCTGTGGGCACGAGGTGTGTTCCTTGGAGCATCAGACCAACTGGATACGGAACATATGTGTCTGTCTTCCATTAGCTGAGTTTATTACGTCTTATCTAACAGACGCACATGTACTAACATCCAGGATATCACCGCACTCAGATGCTTCGCTGTTTTGGAGCCTGAAAACGTCCGGGGATCACTCACAGGTAAGTATCGATGCTTTCGTGAACTGCAGGGTCTACTTACATAGCAGTTGATATAGGCGCTGTTGAGACGGATGATCGGACCAACACTGTCCATTGGTACTTGCATCGTGTGTCGGCCTGACTCAGAAATGAATGAACAATAGGCTGCGGTGCAGATGAAGGCTCATAACATAGCCCCTTGTCCCTATTCCGAATCTCGGGTTCGACGCGGGTGATTACTTGATGGAGGCGGCAGGTCAGTGAAGGCGCTGGTACGATAGTATATGATCTTGTTACCCATGTATTGTATTCGAACTCAGACAGGTTCTTTGAGCTACACCTTTATAATAGTCGATCGTCTAATGACGTTAGTCCGTAACAATATCCTATCTGCCGCATACTAAACAACCACGACCACAAAAGAGTCGATTCCAATCGAGACCCCCACATGATGATACGACCGCACGCAGCGATTAATATTACTGTCTGAACAATGCACATCTTGACTACGTTTAGCCTGAGCGACGTGAAGGATGGTGAAGGTCTTGAATGTTATTCGCAGGGAATCATCAAAATTCAGTGGGCGCATGGTGACAAAAGAGGTCGGTGATTCAATGTAAATGTTAAATTCTCATCATTCTGCGTGCCGGTGATCAATAGGTACACGGAGCCAGTGTTTATGGCAGACCCGCCTAAGCATACCCGAGATTTAGAATACTTGCTTCTTTTTTCATATGACATCAGGGTTTTAATTCTGAGACAAGGTGAAGGAGTTCAGGTTACACACCACTCCAGTGACTTCGTGTCAGGGGCTCCTCATGAGCGTAGCGCGCTATTCTAGATCGTGTCATTAGATGTCACACCTTCTGTACTCACCTTCAGAGGTACATACAGATGATAGTCAGCAGGGTCCTGGCATCTTCAGCACTGCGCAATCAGCTGTATCTTTGATGCCCATGATACAGTTTGGATCACTTATCCATCTGCAACAACATGACACACAGCCTGTTGCGTCTTTCAATGTTTACCAGTGCTGGTTTGATGATCCTATCAAGATATAGACTGCCCAGTGACTCGTAGCCGTGTATGGAGGAAGCGATGCTTGATGTGCACCCGGATTAGGTTCACAGCATTGCCGGGTGTCCAGACTTTATATCGCCACAGCATCCCAAGCCAGTTGACAAGACAACTGTGCTGGGTCTTCTGTCTGAAAAGTTTATTTTAAAGCTTAATTTGATCGAATAACTTGCCAATATCTCCATGGATAAAGGCTATCCCTGAATCATCAGCGGTGTCTTGAGGTATCCAGTGTGGCAATTACAGGCAAGTTCTTCACAATGTGGAGCGCGTACCATGGAATCGCTAGAAAATAACTCCGCAGCGAGGTGTGGAGACAGGAATGTCACGTCGACGTGTGTGAAGAATAATCTGCGAGGCGTCCATGGAGTGTGTCAGTGGCAGTCAAGAAGTTGAGTATGTGTGGTTGGATCAGGATGCGCGATTGGTTCTTCTGAGGCACGTATAATGCATGCATACATGCGCAAGAAGAGCCAGCCTGCATAAGCGCTACCGCTACCTTGATGCAATAAAGTGAAACTGCCGACCGATTGATGGTTGCGGTTTCAAGTGTGGGCAGCCAGGGGTGGTTGCAGACTTGAAGGAGTGTGATTCTACGGGCGATTGAAGGTATGGTTTGGATAATCACTAGTCACTGGTCAGTGCGTTGAGCGCTCACAGTGACTAATAACTATACACAGGTTGTGGACTGCAAATGCAACATTAGAAACAGTTATGCATAGAAAGACTAGAATCCACATGTGAAAAGAGAGAATGTTGTGTGTAGTGTTCGTTTTCTATATGTATATTTTTGAAAGTGTTTATCTTTTATTTTTGTTTTGTTTGTTCAGTGAAATATCATCTGAATTTTGCGAATTATACCAAACTCTCATTCGCGACTATCATGGCAGGAACAGTACGCAAAGCACTCCACGCTCATGTTTTTCTCATCTGATGGTCTATAGAATCCCAGAAATCGTCAGTACCCGCAAAAATCCAGTTAGTCCCCATTCTCATTTATTCAACCCATTACAGAAAAGAACAAGCACTGATGATCGATCCCCAAATTTGCGCATCAGAGCTCAAGAAAGACCCTGGAATACCAAGGCTTCCTCAACTAAAGGTTCGGATTGCGGAGAAGCGGAAATCTAGTTCTGTACGTTGCATTCGAGTCTTAACTATTACTACTTCATCTTGAGCTGCTACCCCTCGTAGCCTGCGATTCCCCAGCCTGATGATCCAGATGCCTATATGGCTACTGAACCTACCCTGTCTTCACTAGCAGCTCTCGCTTCAGAAACCCAGGCGGGCCGTAGACCAGGATACCGCATCTTATGCGGGCTCCTCACAGAAGACAAAGGAGCAAATTCGTCGCCACTACGTCCGTATGCTACACAAAGTAATCGATGAAAGTGACATCGTCATTCTTGTGCTCGACGCTCGCGATCCGGAGGGATGTAGGAGTCGACTGGTCGAAGAAGAGGTAAGACGGAGAGAAAGTGAAGGGAAGAAGCTCGTGTTTGTGTTGAATAAAATCGGTATGAATCTTGGTTTCATTTGGTTTTTGCACTCTTCCTCACCGTGCGCTGTGGACGAAGATTTGGTTTCAAAAGAGAATGCTCAACAGTGGCTACGATACTTGCGACATTCCACGCCGACACTCCCATTCCGTTCTGCTTCCTCCAATCAACGTTCTCATCTCAGCTCTACGACGGCACCCGGACTTATGCGCCTTCTTAAAGCATTCAAACCTAGTTCACAGAGTATCACAGTCGGTGTTGTTGGGTTTCCAAACGTCGGTAAAAGCAGCCTCATCAATTCTTTGAAGCGATCAAAGGTCTCGATCTATTTGCTACTGCTCGTACTGAATGTCTTACATGTTATGTGAGTTCAGGCCTGTGCAGTGGCTGCACAGCCAGGTCACACGAAGGACCTTCAATCCGTGCAGCTGGAGCGAGGAATTAAGATCGTCGATTCACCTGGTGTAGTTTTTGATGAAGACGAATCAGGTGACTGTAGTCAAAAGGGCAGCATTCTCCTACGAAATGTCCTCAAAGTTGAGGATATAGAAGATCCCATCGCTGTCGGTGCGTTTCTTGGTATAAACTCAGTTGCTGATGGATGGATTGCTAATCGCACTGTTTCAGTGGAAGAAATCCTCGCGCGGACAGAACATGAGACACTCCGAAAACTATACAATCTTCTCCAGTTCTCAAGCACGCTGGAGTTTCTCACCATGCTTGCGCTCAACAGCGGACGCCTGCTCAAGGTCAGCTTTATTTTTGTGAGATCTGACACTTTACACAACTATTACATCTGCAGGGAGGTACCCCTGATCTACTTTCAGCCGCACGTCACGTTCTCATGGACTGGAATCACCAAAAAATCCCCTATTTCTCTGTCCCGCCCACCATTCATCCATCGTCGATGCCTTCTGCCACAACAGGCGCAGAAACCGTCGGGCAGTCACAAATCCTCGATTCATTCTCCAGACCGTTTGAGCTTGCAGGTTTGTTTTGCACAGCAGACGCCGGCGCGTTCAATGAAAATGCACCGATGCAGGAGCAGGTAGCTATGGATGACAGCGAAGTCAACAATGACATTGCTGCACGGGAATCTGGCATGATAGTCGATGATGGCATGACTGCGTCCGCACTATCAATCCCGTCATCCCGCAAGCGTATTCGTTCGCCCTCGTTGGTCACACATGCAGGAGCTACCGACTCTTCAGTACAACTGCGCATACCGAAGCGATTCCGTCGCGCGAAGGACCTCTCTGCATACGAAGAAGCAGCTGTGCGGAGCCAGAGTCGCGCGATGAATAGGCGGTCTCTGAAACAGGACCGCAAGCGCGCACGAAGGGCTGCTAACAAGTTGACCAAGGGCGAGTCGAGGATGGAAGTTGATGGGCTGCAGGAAACATTTATTGCTGATGTGCGGGAATAAACCACTGTTCTTTTTATCTGCATATCATGGCATTTGGTTTTGTGCAATGTCAACTCTGGCTCCGGGAAGTGATATCCACCAGAGCCGCTAGCCAAAAATCGCTGTATCAAGTTTCGCTGTGAGCTACTTGTTGCGATGACTGTTGCCGATGTAAACTAAACTATGTTCAGTCTGTTATGTTGCCGGTCATTCTAGTTTGCATTTGGTCACAAAATGCATGCCAATTGCAACTCCGTAGGCAAAGCCAACGGACGGAAGAACCCACAGAAAGTAAGTACTTCAGTGGTGCCAGATAAGCATATCGCACACTACGGCAACAAGACAAATAAATCACATAATGCATATTATTATGTTATGATGATAATAAACAGTCAAACTAAATTTTGCAGTCATTGTGCCGTCATTACCTCCGCAACAACTCCAAGGTTCAGGGTTTGCGGCTGAACCAATATTCGCAGAGCAGAGCAGTACGCTGCGCGTTCCTACGAGGTGTTGAATTTTTCCCGCTTTGAAATTGATGCGGAGGACGCGTTTTTGTACCCCCAATTCGTCTGATTGCGGATTTCGTCACTGCAGGGTCCTTGCGCATCATATGACAATTGGTCCGGTCTCAGCGCGGCGTCTGCGTCAGGGTTCGTAACACTGATTCTTCTGATCATTTTGATATGTCTCGCTTACTATCGAGGAAGGAATGAATGCTCCTCTTTGGAACTTGTCTTGTTCTCCGTATAGAAGCTCTTGGGCCCACTGGCACAAGTTGAATCATGAACCACAGGTCACTTGAATATCAATTCGGCAGTAATCACTGACACATCTTTGCCCCTCCGCAGCATACCAAGTATAAGTAAAGGTCAGGCCTGACGTTTGAATCATGGCCGATTCCGCTACTCCAGCACAGGCAGACCAGCCCCACACCGCACTCATTACCGGCGCAGCCCATGGCATTGGACGCGCTATTGCCCTGCGCCTCGCAGAGGACGGACTAGATATGGCATCGCAGACTTGAAATCACAACGCACGACCCTCGACGGCGTCGCGGATAAGGTAGGCTGAAAGGGAGGCGACTGTCTTGTCTTGGAGTGTGATATATCACAAGAGGAGGAGGTCCAGCGCATGGTACAGGCTACGGAACAAGAGTTCAATAATTTGGATGTCGTGCGTGTCTTGTACGCCGTCAGCCTATCAAACTGCCTGACAAATAGTATTCTAGATGGTAGCGAATGCCGGACGAATCGTTGTGAAACCTTTGGTTGATTGTAAGCCAATCACGTCTTTGATTCGTTTTCGTGATGTCGTCATATGAGTCCCAATAGCTACCCTCGTCGATTTTGATGAGATATTCAATACCAATGTGCGCGGGACGTTCCTTTGCTTGCGTGCTGCAGCGCAAACTATGATCAAGCAGGGGCGTGGCGGGAGGATCAGTAACTAGACAAGCAGGGGCGTGGCGGGAGGTTGTTTTAGATGATAATACCGTTGCTATAGGCGCGTCGTCTGTAGCAGGGAGGAAAGGGATGCCGTTCAACAGTATTTACAGTGCATCGAAATCTGCCATTCGATCATTTACACAGGCGCTCGGTGAATTCAAGACGTTTTATTACTCCGTCTGATCTCACCTTCTTGCGTTATAGCGAGGTGAACTGGGATCACACGGCATTACCGTGAACGCCTACGCTCCTGGGCCAGTTGAAACGCATCTCCGTATGTTTACTCCATGCTATTTCTTCTGCCACCTTCGTCTCTCTACCCCATCCACTACCCATTTTCTTTGTTAGTTTTTGCATCCTGACGCTGACGTGGTATCCAGTGCGAAGCTCTTCCGAAGAATTCGCAAAACAGGTAGGATTTCCTGATAGCAAGACGTTCATACAAAGTGTACGTATTAGTATTTCTCTCTTGAGGTAAGGTTTCTTGATCCCTTCAATTGCTTTACAGTATGAAACCGGAGTGTTGCACTGCCGGCGGGGATGGGAAAGCCGGAAGACAATTGCGAACAGCGGTGTCGTTTTCAGTCCGCAAGCAAGTACTCTAGCCTATTCACTGACAGACTATCACATGTGACGGGGAGCATGGATGGACTGAGCAGGTACTTCAATGGTGCGTGTGGCCGCGAGCTAAAATGTGTGTCAAACTACATGTCGAGTCCTTGGTAGAGAAATGAACCTTGTTGTATGACTATATCGTCACCCTTCTTACGCCCATCATGACCTAGGCAAGGTGATCTTTCATGCGCTCGGAAGAAATTGATCCCTCGTGCAGGACAAGCAAATAGAAGTAGCGGTGAAGAATCAGAAGCGCACACGTCGCGTATCGCTCTTGATGTTCCATCTCCGAAACCTTGCAAGTAGTAGTCCTCCAGTGCTGCATTCATGTGGCATTGTCATCAAGTGACTCGCACTGCCATCAGTGAACTCATGAGTCCGTGATATTGTACCCGTGATAACTACAAAAAGAAATAATTCTGTTCTGCCATATCACCATTTTATACGCCGATAAATTTGACTTCTTGATACAATGGATATACATCTACGAAATTAGAGTACCTTCAGGCACTCATGACAGGGTACAACACAGCACATGACAGCCCATCAGGGAATCGTGTTGAATTTGGGTCCACTATGTTGCCATGCTCACTTGTCATAATTAAAATTTTCAATAAAAAACTATTCATGACTTTATGATGAAAAGCAGCACTAGCCTTGGTCATCATATATATATGAACATTTACAAGTCATGACTACGTTGTGACATTACACCATCATAACCTGGACGGGATAGTAGGTTAATCATGTCGAGGTTGTCGAGCGTTCACATTTTCCCCTATCATGTCTTGAATTACAAGGCTATATAAGGCATTATCGTAGCAAACAACTTTAGCATTGATCCTCGAGATTAGAATAGCGAGGAGTTGGTAAAACAAATGTTGCATTGTAGTATCACGGCCCATAAGAGAAGATATGCGACTCGTGTCAATATTGTTGGGCATTCTCATTTTTATTTATTACAAATCTAAGGGAACTGTACTAGAGACACGGTAGCGTGGCGTTGTGCTAGTTCAAGTGTGACGG
>NW_024540190.1:0-11592 GCF_016647785.1 Suillus fuscotomentosus
CTTTGTTTGATCTTTCACACACTGTATGGACCATCCACACTAGCCCATCCACATGATGGAACACCAGCATAAATATGAACAGCATCCCTCATATACCATGCCCAAGCAATCTGATCCCCTTCCACATCATACACTCCATGTCTCACAATCTTTCCGGAAAACGCAATCATACAGCCGGAATTGTACTTGAACTCCAGCTGAAGGTTTGGCATTGTCATCCGAGCATTAGAATAGTCCCCCATGGTGGTGAGAATGTCGAAGCATTCAGCAATGGACATGTGGTCTCGATGATGGGGGGTTTCCCGATTGGAAATGATGGAGAGGGTGTTAAACACGGATGCCCAGTACTGCAGGGCCTCCGGCATCTGTGGCAGATCCTTGCTTACTGCTATATTTCCAAGGTTTGACAAGGTTCTCAACCCTGCCCAGTACTGCTCAGGATGCATGACTCTGAGTGCCGCGGACACGATGGCTGCTGGCCTTGCAATGGCTTTGAGGATATTCTCGCAGGAAGGTCCCTTCAATGATGCAGATACCTCCGGATCGGACACATTCTTTGGGATTGGTAAGTATGACTGCCGGAATCACCATCTCATCAGATCCTACCTCATGTCCCTGTTGAAACCATGCCGGAGATAGATTGATGCATCCGGGAGTTGGTCCAACATCTTCCGAGCCCCGGTTGAACAACCTTTGATTAGTTCGCCAATTGCCATCAGCCCTTACACTTTTTTCGAGGCTTGGAGAGAGCAAATAGGTGGCCTCCCTGATTTCCTTCTGTAGGTTCCATTAATATTCGATATCCATCGAGTAACAATGTATATTACACACCTGGGTGGTGTCTGTCAGGGCGTCTGGGAGATACCATGCAATGATGGCACCGGATGCATCAAGAATTATTGCAGGTTCATCGACCAACCTTTTGCCTTCATGGCCAGGAGGACACCTCTCAAGCAACCTCGCCTCTTTATGTTCATTATGCCCGGTGTCCTTCGGGGAGATCAATTTGCTATATCTTGCAATATCCATCTGCATCTGAACTGTCATGCAGGAATTTGAATGATAAAACGAATTTTCCGAATCTGCAGGAAGACCCACTGGGATTTTTAGATGCCTTTATGAGTACATCAGCCAAGCAATCGCACGCCATCACCAGATCAGTGTCTAGGTTGGGGGAAGGTATGACTGGGCCTCCTCCAGTCTTCTCTGCCTTGAATTTCTGTTCAGTATATTCCCCTGCTTCATAAGTCACAGTCAGGGCCCAAGTGCGCCAGATGTTTATGCTATCAGGAGGGGAAGGGGAAGAACCGTTCATGCTGGATGTCTGGACTTTGGTGTTATAGGGGGTGGAGATAGAGAGGATCAGATAAGGGAGCCATGGATAATTTTGGCTGCTGTCAAAGATGTATTATTATCCATTGCTCAATGAAATACTACCTGATTGGAAGTGTGCTGGTCATCAGATATTCATTTGTTGACTCCCGGGTCCCGGTACTCGGAAGTCAGTACGGTTGACCCATATTTTGGTGGTCGGAATTTGGCGTCTCGTAGGGCAACACAAGCTTTGTACTGCCATATCAGGAGATCACCTGCTGCTCCGGGAACTCGGTAACTGTGATTTATTACCTCCTCTGAGTAAGGTTGACTCGCTGGTCATCAGATATTCATTTGTCGACTCCCGGGTCCCGGAACTCGGAGGTCAGTACGGTTGACCCATATTTGGGTGGTCGGAATTTGGAGTCTCGTAGGGCAACACAAGCTTCGCACAGCCATGTCAGGAGATCACCTGCTGCTCCGAGAACTCGGTAGCTTTGATTTATTACCTCCTCTGAGTACGGTTGACTCACATTTTGGTGGTCGGAACTTGGCTTCTCATAGGGCAACACAAGCTTCGCACCCCGGATTCCACATTCTGCAAGACAACCTAAGCACCATCAGAGGCCATGTCAAGAGAGCACCTGCTGCTCTCTTCAGAAACATCTCAACTTTGGTTGGCCATTTAACACGGAAAGTATTAATGTGTTGAGTTCCGGGTCCCGGAACTCGGTACAGTTGACTCCAATTCTGGTGGTTGGAACTTGGCTTCTCGTAGGGCAACACAAGCTTCGCACCCCGGATTCCACATTCTGCAAGACAACCTAAGCACCATCAGAGGCCATGTCAAGAGAGCACCTGCTGCTCTCTTCAGAAACATCTCAACTTCGGTTGGCCATTTAACACGGAAAGTATTAACTAAATTATGTGTTGAGTTCCGGGTCCCGGAACTCGGTACAGTTGACTCCAATTCTGGTGGTCGGAACTTGGCTTCTCGTAGGGCAACACAAGCTTCGCACCCCGGATTCCACATTCTGCAAGACAACCTGTGCACCATCAAAAAGTATTAACCAACTTATGTGGTGAGTTCCGGGTCCCGGAACTCGGAACTCGGTACAGTTGACTCAAATTCTGGTGGCCGGAACTTGGCGTCTCGTAGGGCAACACAAGCTTCGCACTGCCATGTCAGGAGATCACCTGATGCTCCGGGAACTTGGTAACTTTGATTTATTACCTCCTCTGATTTGGTTGATGTACAACTACCTCAGCTCCATCATGTCTACAATTATGATACACATGGGCCCACCCATCTATATTATATACCACCCTCGGCCCACCGGTCTAATACAACATCCCATACAACACCCTTGGCCCACCGGTCTAATTAATATGCGTCTGGGCCCACCCGTATAATACAATATTTTATAATACCCTCGGCCCACCCGTCTAATTTAATATGTGTCTGGGCCCACCCGTGAATGTGATAACAAGTACCTACCCATCTATCTCATACACATCTACCTTAATACACCCATCTGCATAATATCCAGCTACCTCGGCCCACCCGTCTACCTAATATTCATTTACATCGGCCCACTCATCTACTCTATATATTCCCTGCATGGGCCCACCCGCCTCCATCGGGAATAATTTGCCTCCCGGCCCATCCGTCATAGTCGAGAATATTTTTATCATGGGCCCATGGTCCGCTGGCCCGTATCATACGGGATATTATGCACGTCCGTTCCCTCGTATTATACGGAGATATGTCACTGTAGTATGTGAAGGCGCGACAGGGGAGGGCAGCTTGTAATTCGGAGGCATTGGTGAGAACCGGATATTGTCCTCTGAGGCCATGACCGGTGATGGAGGTGGTATATTATCCTCACCGGGTTCGACCCAGTGATCGTCCAGGAAATCAGTTGCTGATGCCAAAGGCGGCGGTGTCGGTGCAGTACCACCAGTACCGGTCACTTCCGGAGTGTCATCAACGTTGCCGTGGATCTCCTCTTCCTCTTGGATGGGACTCGGATGCCGAATATTTGCATCTAAAAGGATGAATGAGAACAGAACAAACACCTGATACAACAGACTTGCCTGTGACTTTAGACTGCCCACTGATCTTCTTCTGTATGGTCGCCCTAGTCTTGGAGCGAGTGGTTACCGGTGCAGCGGCAGTTTTGGTGGTGGTGGCGGTAGTGGGAGTGGTGACAGTGGTGTTGCCTGATTTCGAAAGGTCGGTTCGGACGCACGCCATCTTCCAAAGATGGCACAAAGTGCAAGATAAGGCAATCTCTCCTTTCTTGGTCAACCGGGTGCTACAATCAACATTCTTCGTCCGGCATCTGTCACAAGGAGGCAGAGGTCCATCAAGGCGGGACTATGAAGAATCAATATGGTAAAACATGACATTGACCGGAAGACGCACCGGTTGTTGGCCCTTGCCCTTGGGCTTGGGCTTGGGCTTGGGCTTGGGCTTGCCTTTGCCCTTGCCCTTGTCCATGGACTGTATTAGATGAGGTTAGCGGTATATATGACCGGTGAAATGACAAGCAAAACTCACCATTTTTTGTCGCTTGCCCTGCTTAAGAATGGCCTAGATCAGGATTAATGATGTGCCGGCACAAATAAAATACACAAGATGAACTTACCTTTTGCTTGCCGTGTGTATCATCATCATCATCATCATCATCATCATCATCATCATCATCATCATCATCATCATCATCATCATCATCATCATCATCATCATCATCATCATCATCATCATCATCATCATCATCATCATCATCATCATCATCATCATCATCATCATCATCATCATCATCATCATCATCATCATCATCATCATCATCATCATCATTCATCGTCGTCGTCTTCTTCCTCCTCCTCCTCCTCCTCCTCCTCCTCCTCCTCCTCCTCCTCCTCCTCCTCCTCCTCCTCCTCCTCCTCCTCCTCCTCCTCCTCCTCCTCCTCCTCCTCCTCCTCCTCCTCCTCCAATTCATCCTCTTCATCATCCTCAATCTCAACTGGCTCACTTGCCTTTGGTGCAGCACCCTTGCGTTTAGGAGGGATGACAGGTTTTCGAGTTGATTTCTGGGGCTGTGAGCCATGTAAGTGATATTCAGTTGAAAATTAGACAAAAAACTTGCTGCAATGTCCGGAAGATCATCCACGTCAATGGCCATCTGGACATCCTCATCCCCATCATCTGCCGGTGCCTTCCCCTTGCCCTTGGGTTTTTGAGAGTCAGAGTCGGTGTCTGACAACATTTCCTTCAACTTCAGGACACGCTTCCTGGGCCTATTGACCCGATGCAGAGGGGGGCTACCACTGAGTTGTCGTTTGCGTGACTTTGATGGTCCTGCCGGTGCAGTCGCACCGGATGTTGCATTGCGGGGGATGCGAATGCTGAGTGGTGCTGGTGCCGGTACTGGTTGAGGTGCTGGTGCTGGTTGAGGTGCCGGTGCTGGTGGAGGTGCCAGTGCTGGTTGAGGTGCAAGTGCAGGCCCTGGCGATGGTGTGAACAGGTGTCAGTACAGGTGGGATGATAGCAAAAAATATATGTACCAGCAGCTGCAGTTGTAACAGGAGGCGCTTGACCCAATGTCTTGGGGTACAAAGGATGCTTCATGCACATGTTTGCATTCATCCCCACCCGATTCCAATCCAGCACTTCCACCAAATGAGTGGTGCGCCTCTGAGCCAGAAAAATCTCAGCTGCCAGTGACAGCAGGGTGGGGGGAACGTAGGTGGCCACCCTCCCATGGGAATGAATGGCCTCATTCTGTGACGCTAGTATCAATTCAGGAAAGAAACAGGACGTCAAACATACCACTTCGCGAGCAATCGTCCAGCTCAATTCCATTTTCTCCTCCTGCGATTGAGACCGGAGAACCTGTTGAACCATGTCGTTGAGCCTGGCGACAAGAGCAATGAGAGCCTGGTTGGCAGCATCAGCGGCGGCAGCAGAAATGGATTTGGAAGACATGTTGGCTAGACAATGGGAGTTGCAGCTGAGCTATGAGAGAGTGGAAGGAAAGACACCCGGCAGCGACCTGTACAAAAGACTTGTAAAACTTTTCAACCACCGGAGGTTCGGGCCGACATGGAAATGTCCAAGGTCATTGTTCACATCATCATTATCTATTTTTAGCTGGAATTCTATTGTTGACACGTCACCGGCATTCAATTGTTGCTGGCCGAACCCTGAGCAGCCGGTCACAGGCTGCAATCGAACACATCTATTCTTCTGGTGATTGGATGAAGAACAACAAACCATTCAACAAAAGGAAGCAAAGAAAGCCATTGGCGATTGTCCGGCATAACTTATGTTTTCCCAGTGAGGATGAAGGTGAGAAACCATCACCTCAAAGAATATATTGGCTGACATTATGCGGCATACTAGTATTTTATATATCAGAGCCGGGACATGAGGAGCGCACTTACAACAACCCTTTCATGGATTGTTCGAGCATTGCCGAATGTGAGTTTTCTCTCATTCTGAGCTATCGCGTGGACCATTAACATGTGTGTAGCAGACCTAGATGTCCTGTTGGTTCATGACCGGTGGAAGGATTGTCAAACATTGAAGACAATGGACTGGCAGATCGCAGACAACTTCCGGCCCTTAGACTTGGGATTTTCATTGGCTGATAATGACTCGATTTCCGACATGCATGCTCAACAAGGGTCTGACATCTTGGATATGCAATTCCCCACCTTGGATGATCATGACCGGTCAGATGGTGAGACATTGGACCTAGGATTTCCTCCTCTAGAAGTCAGTGATCCCTCCAGCAACACAGGTATGTCGCTGCACGATATATCTTATCAATTGACTTGTTGATGTGTGTACATGATATTGAACTAGAATACGGCGCTTTGGAGATGGGTTTCGACACATATCCAGTAGATGATGTTCCACACATTGGGAACAATATTCAACCGGCAGAAAACCCTTTAGAGATGGGTTTTGAAATGGATCCGGTGCATAACATTCTGGATCAGTCACGTAAGTTTTCATTGATTTCAGATATAACGCTGTTCATGTTTTGAATTCAGTTGGTGTCAGTCAACCGGATCCCATCGGATTTGTCATTCAGAGGGCTGTAGGTGATTTGCAGATGGCGATGCACCAGTTGGAGATTGACAGGGCTGGCGTTGCAATGTCGCCGGACGAAACATTTGTGAGACAGCGAGTTCTTGAGTGCATTGAAGAGTTATTGATGGCATGTCGACTGATATCGATAGCTCAACTTTCAACGTGATGTATATATCCGGTCAAACATTATCTACACCTGTCTATGAATACTTGTGTGCATCAAGCCAAATAATCACTTTTGCATGTAGTGAGCTTTATAAGACGCCTTCGCAGTCCTACCAGAGCACTTTGGCTCTGGATTGGTAATCTGGGTATCATGGTCTTTGGTTTTCCTGCCGGTGGCCTTTGTTGGGAAAGGTGGGGTTGATTTGGGCACCGGTGCCCTCTTGTTTTGCATCTTGGCCTGGACACCTGATGTAGGACCATATGTACGACTTTTAGACACATTGTGCGAAGACACAGGATTACCAAGACGAGTTCCGGTTGATTGAGCAGAACCGGTACCGGTGTTGTCTTCTGACCTTCCATTGCCCCCACCAGTGAGCTTGGATTTCTTGACCGGTGGTCGAGAATCTTCCTCCGAATTAGATTGAGCTGGACCAACCCTACCACGCTTCTTGGTTGATTTGGACTTTGAAGGTGGCGATGGGACCGGCATGGAATTCTTGACCGGTGGTCGAGGATGCGACTCAAATTGAACCGGACTGGCCCTGCCCTGCTTTTTGGCCGGTTTAGACTTTGAAGGAGGCGATTGGACAACGTCTTCCTCGTCTCCTTCCTTGTCTTCTTTGTTGTCCTCGTCTCCTTCCTTGTCTTCCTTGTCGTCCTCATCTTCTTTGTTGTCCTCGTCCCCTTCCCCGTCATCCTTGTCATCCTTGTCTTCTTTGTCTTCCTGGTCCTCATCACTTTTATCCTGTTCCACTCTCCTCCTAAGCTTTCTGGTTGACTTTTTAACTGGAACCCTGGGTCCGGTGTCTGAATCCTCGCTGGAGGTTGTATCCACCGGTTCTCTCATCATCTTATCGTCGCCTTCCCAGGCTGTAAATTCAAAGGTTGGGCGAATTTTATCCTTCTGTCTCTGAAGCCAAAATGCTAACAGCCGGTCAGCTTCAGCTAACCAGATCTTTGACGGATCATCCATCTTCATGCCGGTAGGTAAATACTTGGCCGAAATGAAATCACCTGGAGCCTTCCTCACTGAGGCCCAAGGAACAGACGCCTTTGATTGCTGGCTACACAACCCTGAAAAATTGCTTGTTGGTCAATCAACTCTCCAGATGCATTATTTGTGAAACTGACTGTAGTGTTTGGTGAGGAACGTTCGGATAAGACACTTTTTACTCTCTAGGCTGAGGTCTTCAACGTCCGGTATGACCGGAAGCCCATAGCTATCAACCTCCAAAGGATAATCGTCCTTCTTTCCCCCTTTCTTTCTGCTCTTCTTCACCTCCCCCTCATTGTCGTCATCATCATTATTTAGGTCAACTTCTGGTATGGCCCCCAAGTGTGATAAGTACTTGACTGAATGACGCAAGATGTTCAAAAAGAAACTCACCGAACTCTTCTCCAGCATAGGCATTCCACTCTGATAACATGGGCTTCCAGTCCTTCGTATCAGTAAAACTGTTGCCCTCTAAATTTTCATTGAAGTCCATTCTTCCAACCGGATCAGTATATCTTTACCGGTTGAGTGTGAAGTGAGACTCACCCATTGATCCGGACTTCGTCTTCTTCTGTTTTCCATGCTGATAATATGAAAATTCTCATACCAGCCTGCTTCCACAACTTGGTCGCCAGATCCTTCATCATACCGGGTGCTTTCTTCTTTGCAAAGTCCGCCTGGACCGCTGCAGGAGGAGCCTTGTCAGACCATTCGATCGCAGTGTTCTGAGCTTCCTCTAGCTCCTCTTTAGATAGACTGGCCATGATTGCAGTGAGGGTTGACTGGTATCTTTCAATAAACGTCTTTGACCCTGGCCTTGCTCCGGTCTTTTCGATGATATCCTCCTTGCGCAGTTGTTCTATCACCGACTGGGAAGTCCATTTCTGACCTAACTTGCTTGCTTGTTTTTTGCGAGTCTTTTCGGGCCTCCGGTTATATAACCAGTCCCGGTACGTCTTGATACATCATGATAAAAGTCATTAATCATGTATAGAATTAGAAGATCAACTGCTCACATATTTCCTTTTCTTCAATAACCGGTCATCCATAGTAGGGGCATGAACCTTGGCCTCTTTTACTACCACCTTCATAATCTTTTTTCTATCCTCAGCGGCTGCTTCCTTCCATTCTTCTAGGTGAGATTTTAAGACCAACACCTCTTCCTCAGTCAATTTCTTCTGCTTCATCTTTTTTGGGCTGTCTACTGATGAGTTGGATCGGGGCATCGCAAAGCAGTGGAGGTTTCGGTAGAAGAAAGGATGTACGTGTATCTCACAGTATTAGGTTACATAACCGATGTACGTGACAGTAAATAGAACAAGAGATTGCAAGAGATTGCGAACAAGAGATTGTCTGCCAGCTAGTCAACACTTGTCAATTGGCATGATACCCTCAACATCCCATTTGTTTCTGGTGTATAGAATGTAGAGGGATATAAACAGCTGGTGTCCGGAAACTCAAATGAGAGCCGGTTCATGTCAGTAAAATGGGTTATTTGGTTGGAACCGTTCTCTTGGAGCATGTTTCACAATGCCAGTGCCCTCACTAAAGTTATTCCAATGCATATTACTTGTCTGAGACCAAAGCCCTGTAACACCTGGTAGAAAGAAGCACATACTACAGTGACCTATCTCCGTATAATACGAGGGAACGGACGTGCATAATATCCCGTATGATACGGGCCAGCGGACCATGGGCCCATGATAAAAATATTCTCGACTATGACGGATGGGCCGGGAGGCAAATTATTCCCGATGGAGGCGGGTGGGCCCATGCAGGGAATATATAGAGTAGATGAGTGGGCCGATGTAAATGAATATTAGGTAGACGGGTGGGCCGAGGTAGCTGGATATTATGCAGATGGGTGTATTAAGGTAGATGTGTATGAGATAGATGGGTAGGTACTTGTTATCACATTCACGGGTGGGCCCAGACACATATTAAATTAGACGGGTGGGCCGAGGGTATTATAAAATATTGTATTATACGGGTGGGCCCAGACGCATATTAATTAGACCGGTGGGCCAAGGGTGTTGTATGGGATGTTGTATTAGACCGGTGGGCCGAGGGTGGTATATAATATAGATGGGTGGGCCCATGTGTATCATAATTGTAGACATGATGGAGCTGAGGTAGTTGTACATCAACCAAATCAGAGGAGGTAATAAATCAAAGTTACCAAGTTCCCGGAGCATCAGGTGATCTCCTGACATGGCAGTGCGAAGCTTGTGTTGCCCTACGAGACGCCAAGTTCCGGCCACCAGAATTTGAGTCAACTGTACCGAGTTCCGAGTTCCGGGACCCGGAACTCACCACATAAGTTGGTTAATACTTTTTGATGGTGCACAGGTTGTCTTGCAGAATGTGGAATCCGGGGTGCGAAGCTTGTGTTGCCCTACGAGAAGCCAAGTTCCGACCACCAGAATTGGAGTCAACTGTACCGAGTTCCGGGACCCGGAACTCAACACATAATTTAGTTAATACTTTCCGTGTTAAATGGCCAACCGAAGTTGAGATGTTTCTGAAGAGAGCAGCAGGTGCTCTCTTGACATGGCCTCTGATGGTGCTTAGGTTGTCTTGCAGAATGTGGAATCCGGGGTGCGAAGCTTGTGTTGCCCTACGAGAAGCCAAGTTCCAACCACCAGAATTGGAGTCAACTGTACCGAGTTCCGGGACCCGGAACTCAACACATTAATACTTTCCGTGTTAAATGGCCAACCAAAGTTGAGATGTTTCTGAAGAGAGCAGCAGGTGCTCTCTTGACATGGCCTCTGATGGTGCTTAGGTTGTCTTGCAGAATGTGGAATCCGGGGTGCGAAGCTTGTGTTGCCCTATGAGAAGCCAAGTTCCGACCACCAAAATGTGAGTCAACCGTACTCAGAGGAGGTAATAAATCAAAGCTACCGAGTTCTCGGAGCAGCAGGTGATCTCCTGACATGGCTGTGCGAAGCTTGTGTTGCCCTACGAGACTCCAAATTCCGACCACCCAAATATGGGTCAACCGTACTGACCTCCGAGTTCCGGGACCCGGGAGTCGACAAATGAATATCTGATGACCAGCGAGTCAACCTTACTCAGAGGAGGTAATAAATCACAGTTACCGAGTTCCCGGAGCAGCAGGTGATCTCCTGATATGGCAGTACAAAGCTTGTGTTGCCCTACGAGACGCCAAATTCCGACCACCAAAATATGGGTCAACCGTACTGACTTCCGAGTACCGGGACCCGGGAGTCAACAAATGAATATCTGATGACCAGCACACTTCCAATCAGGTAGTATTTCATTGAGCAATGGATAATAATACATCTTTGACAGCAGCCAAAATTATCCATGGCTCCCTTATCTGATCCTCTCTATCTCCACCCCCTATAACACCAAAGTCCAGACATCCAGCATGAACGGTTCTTCCCCTTCCCCTCCTGATAGCATAAACATCTGGCGCACTTGGGCCCTGACTGTGACTTATGAAGCAGGGGAATATACTGAACAGAAATTCAAGGCAGAGAAGACTGGAGGAGGCCCAGTCATACCTTCCCCCAACCTAGACACTGATCTGGTGATGGCGTGCGATTGCTTGGCTGATGTACTCATAAAGGCATCTAAAAATCCCAGTGGGTCTTCCTGCAGATTCGGAAAATTCGTTTTATCATTCAAATTCCTGCATGACAGTTCAGATGCAGATGGATATTGCAAGATATAGCAAATTGATCTCCCCGAAGGACACCGGGCATAATGAACATAAAGAGGCGAGGTTGCTTGAGAGGTGTCCTCCTGGCCATGAAGGCAAAAGGTTGGTCGATGAACCTGCAATAATTCTTGATGCATCCGGTGCCATCATTGCATGGTATCTCCCAGACGCCCTGACAGACACCACCCAGGTGTGTAATATACATTGTTACTCGATGGATATCGAATATTAATGGAACCTACAGAAGGAAATCAGGGAGGCCACCTATTTGCTCTCTCCAAGCCTCGAAAAAAGTGTAAGGGCTGATGGCAATTGGCGAACTAA
>NW_024540191.1:0-2500 GCF_016647785.1 Suillus fuscotomentosus
TTTTTTCTTCATACACATCCAAATGCGACTAACATTTTTGCTTACAAGGCCCCTATATAAAAAGCTACACTGCTATACAAACATGTCAAAATTGCGGACTACATTTTTTCTATACAAATGTCCACTATATCAAAACACTACACATTGCTATACAAACATGTCAAAATTGCGGACTACACTTGTTCTATACAAATGTCCACTATATCAAAACACTACACATTGCTATACAAACATGTCAAAATTGCGGACTACACTTGTTCTATACAAATGTCCACTATATCAAAATGCTGCACATTCACTACACAAACATGTCAAAATTGCGGACTACACTTTTTCTATCTAGTGTCCACTATATCAAAACACTACACATTCACTACACAAACATGTCAAAATTGCGAACATAAGCAAATGTCCACTATATCAAAACACTACATTTTTCTGCACAAACATGTCACAACTGTCCACTATATCAAACACTACACTTTTCCTATACAAACATGTCAAAATTGCGGACATAAGCAAATGTCCACTATATCAAAACACTACACACTTTTTGCACAAACATGTCACAACTGTCCACTATATCATTCACTACACTTTTCCTATGCAAAATTGCCAAAATTGCGTCCACATCCAACTGTCCACTATATCACACACTACACTTTTCTGCACAAACACATCACAACTGTCCACCATATCAATCACTACACTTTTGCTGCACAAAATTGCCAAAATTGCGTTCATATACAAATGTCCACTATATAAAAGCACTACACTTTTGCTATACAAATTTCATTTCTTCACTTTCCTAATGAAAGTCTATCTAAAATCAACAAATTTGCGCATTTCTTGTTCTCTTGACAACTTTCCTAATGAAAGTCTATATCAAATCAACAAATTTGCGCACTTCTTATTCTTTTGACCACTTTCTTAATGAAAGTCCACCCAAAATCAACAAATTTGCGCAATCCTTAATTTCTTGACAACTTTCCTAATGAAAGTCTATGTGAAATCAACAAATTTGCGCACTTCTTATTTTCTTCACCACTTTCCTAATGAAAGTCTACCCAAAATGACCAAATTTGCGCACTTCTTATTTTCTTGACAACTAACCTAATGAAAGTCTATCTAAAATCACCAAATATGTCAAAATTGCGTACATAGACAGGTGTCCACTATATCAAATGACTACACTTTGCAATCCAAACATGTCAAAACTGTCCACTATATCAACCACTGCACATTTCCTATGCAAATAAGCCAAAATTGCGTCCAACAAACAAAAGACTACACTTTTTCAATGCAAACAAGTGTCCACTAATTCAACACAGCACTTTCCTTATATAAATAAGCAAAAATTGCGTTCACCAAACAAAAGACTACACTTTTATGATACAA
Source organism: Suillus fuscotomentosus (assembly GCF_016647785.1). Taxonomy (NCBI): domain Eukaryota; kingdom Fungi; phylum Basidiomycota; class Agaricomycetes; order Boletales; family Suillaceae; genus Suillus; species Suillus fuscotomentosus. The sequence continues at coordinate 1,399 of NW_024540191.1, forward strand.
ACAAGTATCTACCAATTCAACTCAACACTTTCCTTATCTAAATAACCCAAAAAACGCGACCATCACACATTCATGATCCTGATAAGTCAAATTAAATTTGTTTCATGATACACCGTCTACATTACTGCACTACACTACACTACATAATCTCTGACAAAAGACCTGCCCTAAACCACCGCACTACACTCAAAATCGACAAAAGACCCTAATGATCATTAGGATCGCGCCAAAGACTCGCTCCCTAGACCACTACGCCCGAAGTCAAGCAAATTCCTTGATGAGGCTTAGGGTTATGAAAGACCTGCCCTAAACCACTGCCCTAACTAACCCAACTAAACACCTAATCTTACGAGAGTCGGCGTTTCGCTTATGCGACGCAGCGAATCGATTCGCTTTCTTTCGCTCGCTTATCTTTCATTACTTTTTTTTCTTCCTCGCTCTTCTTCTTCGCCCTCCCTTTTTCTTTCCCTTTCCCTTTCCCTTTTTCTTTTCTCGCCCCCTTCCCCCCTTCCCTCTTCTCGCCTTCGAAGCGCTTCCCTTCACTCCCCTTCAAGATCCTCCCTAAGGAGGACCCTGAAGAGGAGCGTAGGTTCCTCCCTCAAAAGGGAGGACGCGCCCCTCCAGCATGCGCCCTTACCCCGAGGCCAAGAGATGGCAGGCCTCGCGATCTACAGCCTTACCGAAGGCTGGTTTCATAGATGAGGTCCGACGCATAGACCTCACCCGAGCGCCCTTCCATTAGGGCAATTCCGTCTACCCTAGCGAAAGCGTAGTAAAAACTGTTGCATTCGCGGGCATTAGCTCCGTACCCTCACGAAAGCTTAGAAAAAGTATCGCATTCGCGGGCATTAGCTTCATATCCTTATGAAAGCTTAGAAAAAGTATCGCATTCGCGGCCATTAGCCTCGTATCCTAACGAAAGCATAGCAAAAACCCTCAAAAACGCGTCCGTATAACAGCCATATACATTGCTCGTGCACGCACCTCATAAGCATAGGGTCCATTATCAAAAACCCTAAAAACGCGCCCATTAGCTTTGTTTTTCTCATAAGCCCTATTGTTTGCTGTGCATGCCCCCATATAGTAGGAAAGCTGTGTTGTT